>NC_089609.1:4500000-4667924 GCF_039881205.1 Euwallacea similis
TTATTTGTGTAATCCATAATATGTTTTATTCAAATTCAGTACTCTGTTAATAGTTTTTTAAGTATTACAAAATTATTAATTAGATTTTGACATCTCAAAACTGACTGTTTTATGAATGCTTAGTCAGTTGTTTCCATGGTAAGACCTATGTTTGAGTAGTGTTTCATTATTTTATTTATTAAAGATGTATTTTGCACTATCACGTTTATTTTTACTACAAGTGTGACACATCATTCAGTTCAGAAAATCAAAGGCTTTTCAATAATTAAAAAAAAATTAAGTTCATGTTTAAAAAAATGAAGTTGATGATGGTTTCCACATTCCGAAATGTTATATTTAAAATCTAATAACGCTATCTTATAAAGGAGCAAAAGTGCTCATGAGAAAGTGAAAATTTTAAAAAAATTCTTTAAATAACTTTAAAAAAGAAACAAAAGCGATTTGTGAAAATTTTAGTTTTTTTCGATTATCTTCGAAGGTAATCGGAAATTTGCAAATTTTAAAACGAGATTTAACAAACCTAGAAAAGGCGCAACTTTGCCCCAATTTAAGCGACCTTGTATCTTTTGTAGTTTTTGAAATCGCAATGGTGAGCAGCGAATTTCAATTATCCTGTATATATAATATACAGGGTGTTGAGGTTCCTTCGATAAACGAAAACAACAATTTGGTTTACGAAAGTGGACTGTATTAAATTTCACTTATATAAATAATGGTAAAGTATTGGTCTAAGTATGAAGTAGGAGTTTGCTTAGTTGGGAAGATTACAAACTACGTTTACGATCACATGGTCTGGAGCAAGCACCGGTCAAATGAAAAAGAGCCAAAATTACTGCGATCATCCCTTAAGTACTAAACCCGAGGAACTCCAACCAGGGGCGCACCAGTATCAGAAGCCCTTACGGGCAATGGTCGCTCCTAAGGTTATAAATCGCCGCCATCTGGCAAATACCTATACAAGTCGCTTTCATTGAAGTATGGCAAATCCGCCGAACTACGGATCGCGGCAATGGTCCAATTAAGAAAGCTTCCTTTGACGAGTAGCGTATTTCCCAGCCATAAAGAGCCCTTCGATATGGCCTGATGGGTACTATGGCCTGGCGCCCAGATGGAATCCTTCAAATACGTATCGATGCACATGGGCGTAACTTAAGGGATGAAAGTACAAAACAAAGTAACTAAGCAAACTACGCCAAGAAACAATAACCTAAAGTCCTTAACATGCCCCCCGCCTTGAAGTGCTTGGAGCGTCTTCAACGACAGTCTCTACCGGTAAGGGACATATCTTACTAAACGAGCGCTTCACCAGACCACTGGAAGTTCTTATGGTAGCTACACGGTTCACTCCGTCCCGCCCAGGATGCACTGCTACAATTCGTCCCATGCGCCATTTTGAGGGAGGCAAGTTATCTTCCTTGACGAGTACAAGCACTCCTTTTTGGACGTCTTGCTGCTGCGTTTTCCATTTCACCCTCTGCTGAAGTTCGCTGATGTATTCCTTGCTCCATCGCTTCCAAAAGTGCTGCTTGATTAATTGGATTCTTTGGAATACAGACAGCCGATTTGCAGGAACATGTTGCAGGTCTGGGTCGGGCAGCTCCGTGGTGCTTCTTCCAATCAGGAAGTGAGCGGGTGATAAGGGAGTTAGGTCATTGGGATCTGGAGACATGGGAGAAAGAGGACGGGAATTGAGAATCGCTTCGATTTGTGCTAATAAAGTGATCAATTGTTCGAACGTTAAGTTGGCATTTCCCGCCACTCTCTTCAGGTGGTGTTTTACCGATTTGACACCAGCCTCCCAAAGACCTCCGAAGTGAGGTGATTGGGCGGGTATGAAGTGCCACTGCACACCTTCTCGAGCACATGAATCGACCAAATTGCGAGATTCTTTAATTAAGAAACTGCCGAGCTCTGACAGTTCCCGATTGGCACCAACGAAATTTGTGCCATTATCCGAGTAAACATGACTAGGCCGTCCACGCCGAGCCACAAACCGACGAAAAGCGAGCAAAAACGACTCACTACTGAGATCAGACACTCATTCCAAATGCAGAGCCTTCGTTGCAAAGCATATAAAAACGCTTACGTAGCACTTGGACAACCTCGAGCCGCGACCTTTTCTATCCCTGATATGGAGAGGACCCATGTAGTCCGCTCCTAGCACCGAAAAAACGCTTCCAACAGTTAAGCGCTCTTGTGGAAGGTCACCCATAATAGGCGCTAAACATTGAGGATTAAATCGCGAACAAGTAGTGCAATTTCTAACAGTAGCCCTGATCAAGTTACGAGACGTGACAATCCAAAATTTCTCCCTCATGGACGAGAGCAGTAGTTGAGGGCCGGCGTGCATTAGTCTTTTATGCTCATGCTCGCATAACATCCGCGATAATCGATGTTTGGGAGAGAGAAGCTGTTAAGAGTTGGTGAACTGAGTCTTGATATCTTCCTCGATCAAGCTAAAACCCTAAGTTGCGCCCCTGCACATCTTACATTTGTTGCCTTCCAGATGCCGCGATCCGTTAAATTCACTCGAAATGGTTTATGATTCAAATTCCTCGACTTTGTACTTGTTAAACTGCGAGGCAATCAAGTCATAAATGTGCATCGGAGGTGGTTCTTGGGTATCGGAATTCCCCACCATTACCTTTCGGCGGTGGTTGTAATTGGGGGTTCCGTCACGTCCCACTCAGGATGAAAGCAATATTCCGGTCACGGGATAATTTGCCCTTGGCCATAAGGCTTGCCCAAATGGGCCTTCTTCAACTAAAATGAGCTCCGAAAAGGGGCACGCCTATGTCTGCTGACCAGCATCTCCCAGTACTTAAGGGCTGGGAGAAGCAAGGATCTCTCTCTCATCACGATCACGTTGAACCGTTGAGGTTGTCCCGATACCTCGGCAATCCACTCGTACCCGAAAATTATACCTGTCACCGGAATCGCGATCGTCCAATCTCGTGTTTCCTCATCTAAATTTTAGTCATACCTATGTGTTACAATTAGTAAATAAACCTTGTTAATGTTGAAAGTGTTGTCCTAAATTCCACGGCTTTCGGGAAATCCCACGTGTTTGCTTGCTAAGCAAGAAGCTAGTCCGTCCTGGACTCTCGCAACCAGGAGTACAACGTCGATACTTCGAACCGACAAGTGTCGTAAATAGTGCTAGCGTGTAAGTGCTCTCGTATAATAAGCGCGGGTGGTGTCTCCAACCTCAAAGGAAGGAACCCCTGCATATCGCTCAACATTTGGTCCTTCGAGCCGGATCTTCCCAGCGACGCCGAGAAAGCCTTCGTAAAGGAGTGGACAGCAGCTTAAAGGTCAGTCTTTCAATATTTGCAACCCTCAACCCATATCCCTCACCGATTTCCTCTCGACATTGATTTTATATCGCCACGGTTTCACGTTAGTCTGTACTCTGTGAACGTAGTGTGATGTCTCTCATAGATGATGAACAGTTTGCCCCAGAACTCGTTTTAAAGAAATTAAAAAATAGCAAAGCCCAAATCAAAGGTGAGCTAACGCGCTTCGCAAGTTTTTTAAATAAGGCCGATTTGCACGAATGCATCGAACTGCTTCAGGCTAGGTATGATAGCGCAAAATCAATATTGGACAAGTTTAAGTCAATCCAAACAGAATACGAGGAGTTACTAATAAGTGACTTTCCCAGTAATTACAAGGAAAGGGAACTAGAAGAAGAACGTGATAGGTTTGAAACTCGATATTTCGAATCCTTGGCCATGGCGCAAAGTGTTCTAGATAAGCATTTTCGTAATCAACAGCAATGCAGCGCAAATTTGAGTCGAAACGCGGGGTCACCATCAACGAGCGCATCGTTACAGGCAATCGCCAGCCCAGGTGAATCGAGTGTTTCGGCTAATTCGTTCATCAAGCTTCCGTCTCTAACCCTACCTGAGTTTAGCGGGTGTTACGCAGATTGGCAACGATTTCGAGATATGTTTAGAGCGGTAATTCACGACAATAACGCATTATCGGATGCTCAACGCTTCTACTACCTGGAAGCATCTCTTCGAGGCGAACCAAAAACATTATTAGCATCACTGGCCCCTACCAACGCGAATTACACCATTGCCTGGGATCTTCTTGAAAGACGATACCAAAATAAAAAATTTATCATCCACTCCCATTTAAGGGAGATCATGGAGTTCCCCGCGTTAACCAAGGAATCGTACGCAGCCTTGAGAAACTTCTCAAACCACTTTTTTAAGAACTTTCGCGCGTTAGAGTCCTTGGGCGAAGAGGTACGTGAGTGGAACACCATGTGGATTTATATTCTGGCGTCAAAGTTAGACGTCAGCACGAGGCGCGAGTGGGAGAAGTATTCCCAAGGCATGAACTCGCCGAAAGTCGATCAGTTCAATGAATTTTTGATGCAGAGGTGCCAGGTATTGGAAGCGGTGGACGCAAGGTTGTGGTCAAATTCTAGAAAATCTAACGAGTCCAGATCATTTGCCACCACAAGTAGCACATATCGTCCGGCATGTCCGTTCTGTAAGGGCGAGCACTTCATATATTCCTGCGAGGAGTTCAAAAAATTATCAATCTCGAATCGCTTTGAAAGGGTGAAGGGGATGAATCTATGCACAAATTGCTTACGACACGGACATAAACTATCGGAATGTCGTTCGTCGGGGTGCAAATTATGTCGGCAAAGGCATGCAACTTTGTTACACAAACCGCAACGACCTTCGCGGGCTGATGACGCAAACATCAAGCGGGGCGACCGTAATAGTTCTCGCGATGATGACTCGAATCCACCCGAAGGTACCGGGGAACGGCACGCGTCATATCCGATACTAGCGAATACCTGTCAAAACGCGAGGAATTCCCTTATATTGTTATCAACGGCGGTAGTAGACACCCACGGCAAGCACAAAACCCGAATTCCGTGCAGAGTCCTGTTGGATTCAGCTAGTCAATCTAACTTCGTTAGCATGGCCCTGATTAAACGATTGCAACTAACACCGTCGAAGGTTGACATTCCCGTCCTAGGCATAAATCAAATACAGACAAGAATATCGCACGCCACTGAAATATCATTTGCATCTCGAACCACGGCCTTCAGAACAAGGTTGAGTTTTCTCGTCGTGCCGAAAATAACGGAGGTAGCGCCGCAAAATTATTTTGATAAATCGAACTTGAATATTCCCGATGAGTTAATACTAGCCGACCCGGACTTTAACGTACCCTCTGAAATCGACATGCTCTTGGGATGTGAAGTATTTTTAGACCTTCTCTGCATAGGACAATTGAAACTAGGCAGAAGTCTTCCAACATTGCAAAAGACGTTACTCGGCTGGATAATAGCCGGCCGAGTCCCGTGCCAATCAGGCAAGCTTCGTGGAACGCAGGCAATGGTCTCAACCTGTCTTCTCACGCAAAACGCGTTAAAAGGGAGCTTGGAGAGATTTTGGCTTGTCGAAGAGGTCGATTCGCATTCTTTAAGTCACATGACCAAGGAAGAACGCGAATGCGAAGAGCACTTCGTCAAGACAACTACTCGCGATGAAGATGGCAGGTTTATAGTAAGGCTTCCATTAAAATCTAGCGTCACGGATTTAGGTGATTCCGAGCAAACAGCGCTCAATCGATTATACGCGATAGAAAGACGACTAGCAAAGGACCGCGAACTCGGAACTTCCTACCGGACCTTCATGCGTGAATACAAGGACCTCGGGCATATGACAGAAGTACCGCGTAAACCAACTTCGTCGGAGGTTCCGATTTACTATATACCACACCATTGCGTTCAAAAACAGGAGAGCATGACGACCAAGCTACGGGTAGTTTTCGACACCGCGTGCAAAACAACAAAGGGCTCATCACTGAATGATGTCCTAAAGGTCGGGCCCACGATGCAAAATGATCTATTCTCGATATTACTACGCTTTAGAAAACATAATTTTGTCTTGATCGGGGATATAACGAAAATGTATCGACAAATATTGGTGGACAAGCACGAAAGGAACCTTCAGCGGATAGTCTGGCGAGATACGCCCAATGAAGAAGTCAGGCACTATCAACTCAACACGGTCACGTACGGCACCGCTTCAGCCTCGTACCTCGCAACACGTTGTTTGCTCGAGATCTCAAAAAACATGGCCGAACAACGGCCGCGCGAATCTGACATAATAGCGACTGACTTCTATGTTGACGACTTGCTGACTGGGTCCTCAGATCTCGACTCCCTTAAACAGTTGGGAGAAGGCATTCGCCGAGTTTTATCGGAATACGGATTCGAATTAAGAAAATTTCGATCAAACGCGCACAAGGTACTGGACGACATCGCCAGGGACAGTCACGAAAGCGACAAGTACCTCATAAGCGATAACTCGAGCAGCAAGACATTAGGAATTTCGTGGATTCCAAGTCTTGACGTTTTCGAATATAATTCGCAAAACTTCGCGGAGACTCACAGCAGAGCCACGAAACGAATCATATTATCATGGGTCTCAAAAATCTTCGACCCTTTGGGAATCTTGGGTTTCTTAACGGTGCGCGTGAAATTGTTGATTCAACGTCTCTGGCAGCTAAAAATCGATTGGGATGAGAGCATTCCAAGCCAGTTGCACTCGGAATGGTTAGGCTTAAGAAGCGAAATAGCAAAGGTAGGTCTATTGCAAGTTCCACGCCATGTTCTCGTCAATAACCCGAAATCGATAGAAGTTCACGGTTTCTCGGACGCCAGCGAAAGGGCCTACGGATGTTGCGTGTACCTGCGATCAACGGACGAAAACGGAAAAATCGAAAGTCACTTATTGTGCGCAAAGTCTCGCGTCAGTCCCCTAAGGTCCCTCTCGTTACCGCGATTAGAGCTCCTCGGAGCTGTGCTGTTGGCAAAACTGGTGAAGAGGTCCATCAACGCTCTAAAGCAGCCCATAACCAGAATGTTTTTGTGGGCCGATTCCACGATCGTTCTATGTTGGATCGCAAATGAGCCGAAAAGATGGAGGACCTTCACCGCCAATAGAGTGGCATTGATACAGTCATTGACCGCCATTGATGATTGGAATCACATACGATCTGAGGAGAACCCCGCGGACATTATATCGCGCGGTACAAGCATCAAGGACTCAAAAAATTCTCGACTATGGTTCCACGGACCCAACTTCCTCGTGGAACCAGATATGTGGCCTGAAGACCCGTCCATCTCGAGATTCGCGACTCCAACGAACGACACTCCCGGACTTAGGCCAGTGCCGGAGGTATCGCTAGTAGCACAATATCCCGAAGACGGTATATTTAGCAGATTCTCGAATCTGCATAAATTAATACGCGTCGTGGCCTATTGTGCAAGATTTGGAAGCAATACGAGACTACCTAAGGGAGAAAGGGGGTCGGGGCCTCTGAGCTCAGGTGAAGTGCAGCGGGCTGAATGGCAGCTCATTAGAGTGGTTCAGTCACAATCGTTTCCCGCGGAAAATCATGACTTAAGGACGAGAAATCGCGTCTCGACCAAGAGCAAGTTAAAGGCCTTATCTCCATTCATTGATCGGGACGGTATGATAAGAGTTGGGGGTAGACTAACAAACTCAAGCTACTCTTATGATGTAAAACACCCTATCGTACTGCCGGCCAAACATCCATTTACCAACCTCGTTATTGACCGCGAGCACAAACGCACCCTGCACTCAGGGACCCAATGTACCTTAGCTCACGTCAGACAAAGGTACTGGCCCCTAAATGGTAAGCAAGTGGTGAAGGCACACGTCCGACGATGTGTGGTTTGTTTTAAGGCCAATCCAAATAACTCCCTCGTTCCCAGGATGGGTGAGCTGCCTAGTTCTCGCGTTACTCCGTCGCGCCCATTTTCAGCTGTTGCTGTTGATTACGCCGGGCCATTTGAACTAAAGGATGGAAAAACGCGGTCGCGAAAGACAATCAAGGGGTACATTTGTATCTTCGTGTGTCTCGCAGTCAAGGCTGTGCATATCGAGGTTGTCACGGACTTGACTAGCGACGGGTTTTTGAGCATGTTGAAAAGATTTGTATCGAGACGAGGCCTGTGCTCTTTTATTTACAGCGACAACGCTACGAACTTCGTAGGCTGTAAAAACGAACTAATCGCGATACGAAACATCGTAAGATCTAGCACGTTTCAAAATTTCCTGACAAACTCGCACATAAAATGGCAGTTTATGCCTGCAAGGTCCCCGCATTGGGGGGGGCTTCACGAGGCTGCGGTAAAATCCTGCAAGCATCACTTGAAGCGAGTTTTGAATGGCTCTCGGCTTCATTATGAGGAGTTCTACACACTAACTACTCAAATCGAGGCGATTTTAAACTCAAGACCTTTAATTCCCATAAGTCCTGATCCTAATGACCTAAATGCGTTCACTCCTGCCCATTTCCTGATTGGGCAAGAAATCACGGCCATAGCCGAACGGGACTACACCGATAGCAAGATCAGCCTCGGCAAGCGATATCAGCATCTCCAGCGCGTCGGACAACACTTTTGGTCTCGATGGCGAAAGGAGTACCTCCATCAGCTGCAGCAACGAAACAAGTGGCAGTTCCAGACCAATCCCGAAGTGCATGTTGGAGCCTTGGTCCTGCTGAAGGAAGATAACGTGCCGTCCCTGTGCTGGCCGCTGGGCCGAATCGCGGCCGTCCACCCTGGGCAGGACAGTGCAGTGAGGGTGGTCAGTGTGAAGACTAAAAACGGAACTCTCAAAAGAGCCGTCACGCGAGTGGCCTTGCTGCCAACAGACTAAGTTGTGGACTCTACGCACATTTAAGGATAGTTTAGTAGTAATCACATCAATCTTTTGTACATATTATATCGTTACCACATACCATTGAAAGCCGCAGCACGGTCTTTCAAGGGGGGGAGGATGTTAAGAGTTGGTGAACTGAGTCTTGATATCTTCCTCGATCAAGCTAAAACCCTAAGTTGCGCCCCTGCACATCTTACATTTGTTGCCTTCCAGATGCCGCGATCCGTTAAATTCACTCGAAATGGTTTATGATTCAAATTCCTCGACTTTGTACTTGTTAAACTGCGAGGCAATCAAGTCATAAATGTGCATCGGAGGTGGTTCTTGGGTATCGGAATTCCCCACCATTACCTTTCGGCGGTGGTTGTAATTGGGGGTTCCGTCACGTCCCACTCAGGATGAAAGCAATATTCCGGTCACGGGATAATTTGCCCTTGGCCATAAGGCTTGCCCAAATGGGCCTTCTTCAACTAAAATGAGCTCCGAAAAGGGGCACGCCTATGTCTGCTGACCAGCATCTCCCAGTACTTAAGGGCTGGGAGAAGCAAGGATCTCTCTCTCATCACGATCACGTTGAACCGTTGAGGTTGTCCCGATACCTCGGCAATCCACTCGTACCCGAAAATTATACCTGTCACCGGAATCGCGATCGTCCAATCTCGTGTTTCCTCATCTAAATTTTAGTCATACCTATGTGTTACAATTAGTAAATAAACCTTGTTAATGTTGAAAGTGTTGTCCTAAATTCCACGGCTTTCGGGAAATCCCACGTGTTTGCTTGCTAAGCAAGAAGCTAGTCCGTCCTGGACTCTCGCAACCAGGAGTACAACGTCGATACTTCGAACCGACAAGTGTCGTAAATAGTGCTAGCGTGTAAGTGCTCTCGTATAATAAGCGCGGGTGGTGTCTCCAACCTCAAAGGAAGGAACCCCTGCATATCGCTCAGCAGAAGCATAGGATGCTTCTTATCAAAATGATAGGGCGAGTTACGCAGCCTTCCTCCTCTCATTACGCCCTCCCTATCCACGAACGGACTCAAGCTCAGCACTTTACTTTTTGGGTTCAAGGCGATCCCCCCGGTAAGCCGATCAAATTCATCCGGAAAACTATCTCTTTGAGAAATCCTAACTAAGGTTTTAGTCGCATCATTTAGCTCTAAACTTGATAATGAGCCACTCACGACGTCCCGTTTCAACGACCTCGAACGACAATTTCGAACAAACCGAAGTAGGTATGCTGTGATTCGAATCAACCGATTAAAATCTGAGTAGCGTTCAACGAGGTAGTCCCCCGCGGACACGAGCGCGAAGACACCCTTTGACAAACGCACCTCTGACACCTCTTTAGGTCCTTCAAAAGTATTTGGCCAATGACGTTCCTCAGAAAGAAGAAAGGAAGGGCCACTCCACCAAAGGCTCAGTTCGATGAGCTTGTTGGGAAATACGCCCCTCGACAATAGGTCTGCAGGATTTTCTTTCGTGGGCACGTGTCGCCATTCGTATTCTCCTGCAAGCGATTGGGTCTCCGATACCCGTGAGCTAACAAAGATTTTTAGACTACTGGGGGACATCTTTAACCAACTCAATACAATAGACGAATCCGACCAGCACACACACCTATCAAACTCTAACCTGGCGGCTTCCTTTATTTTATTCATTAGCCTGGCCATGACTAACGCACCGCACAGTTCTAAACGGGGAATGGTCAGGGACTTTAATGGACTCACCTTTCTTTTGGCGCACAATAGCCTCACTGCTATGTCGCCGTTTCTATCGATAGATCTGACACGTAAACAGCGCTACCATAAGCTGCCTCGCTGGCGTCAGAAAAACCATGCAACTCATGGCGTACAGCATCCAAGCATGCGATGTGGCGATAAATATTAATTTTGTTAAGACTTGGTAACTCACTACGAAACTTGACCCAAGCGGTATGCAAATGGGTAGGGACTGATTCATCCCACGACAACTTTTCCAACCAAAGCCTCTGAATGAAGATCTTAGCGACAATTATCGAAGGAGATAGCAAACCCAACGGATCAAAGACTTGAGAAATGCTCGATAAGATGGTGCGCTTAGTCACCTTTATTCCTCCTTCAGGCAGACGAATTTTGTATGACAGAATGTCTGATGAACACTTCCATGTTAACCCTAAAATCTTAACCCTATTGTCACCATTGAAGTCTAACACCTGGAAGTCCTCGCTTCCTTGACTTACGGAGCCCAAAATTGCAGGTTCGTTGGAAATCCATTTTCTCAACTTGAATGAGTGAATCCACCGCCCGACAATGCGGCCGAAACCCTGCTGCAAACGCTGACTCCTTCCTCAATCGAATTTACTGAGTGAAGGAAGTCATCAACATAGAACGACGATTTTATTATGGATGCTACATCAAGTGCGCACCCCTCGGCTATTTGATGAAGACACCTCACTGCCAGGAAACTGGCACTAGCTTGACTGTATGTCACGGTATTTAATTCGAAAACCTCGATAGGGGCTGAGGGCGATTCCCTCCAAAGAATTCATTGCAACGCCCGTTGCTTAGGCTCAACCGATACTTGCCTATACATCTTGGCGATATCCGCCGATACTATACAAAACGAAATTCACGAAAACGAATCAAAATGTCGAACAAATCAGGCTGAATTACAGGACCCACCATTTGCAACTCATTAAGGGATTTGCCTGTTGAAGAAGGCATGCTACAATCGAATACAACCCTTAATTTAGTAGTACAGCTTTCCGATTTGATCACAGGATGATGAGGCATGTAGTAGACGACACTATCATCCTCATCAAGCACTCGAGACATGTGCCCCAGGCTCAAATATTCACGAATGAATTTGCAATATTCATCCTTCATCCCTTGATCCCTACTGAGCTTACGCTCCAACGACAAAAACCTTTGGAGAGCCTTCTCCTTCGAATTACCTAGCTCAGTGACAGGATGCTTGAAGGGGATAGCAACAACAAAACGACCGTCGGCCGAACGCCTATGCGTTCTTTGGAAATGCTCCTCACATGCATGCTTCTCAGCCGACCAGGCCTTGGTCTCAGCAAAGTTATCTTCAACTTCCCAAAACCTTTTCAAGTCAAATTCGATTTCACGGCCACCATGCCGCGAATTGACGCTCAAGTTACAGACTGTGCTGCTGATGCCAGCCTGCATCATCGCTCCAGAGACGACCCAGCCGAACCTAGTTTTTTGCAGAATGGGACTATTTGGACCAAGACTAATTTGACCAACACACAACAATCTATAGAACAATTCGCAACCTATTAAAAGGTCTATGGGACCAGGCCTATTAAATTCTGGATCCGCCAATGTAATGTTGGAAGGAATGTTTAATCGACTGATATCCACAACGGCACCAGGAATGAATCCGGTAATCCTGGGCAAGACTAAACATTTTAAAGAAGCTTGGTAACCCCTGCGTCGGGCACACACCTCGACGTTGCAACGGTGTGTTATTTCCGACGCCTTTAAACCCAATCCTTCGACTAGCATTTCAAATTTGTCCATCTTTATCTTTAGCCTTTTGCACAACGAAGAGCTAATGAAATTCGACTGACTTCCCGAATCCAAAAGCGCGCGTACTTTCAAGCACGCTCCCCCGGCACTGCGAACCTCTACCAAAGCTGTAGACAGAAAGACATGGTTTTCCGAACTTAGTGCAGACAATGAAACCCTATGTTCCAAATTCTCCTCCGAATGAGAGATCGCCTCTTGCCCCCTGCTAGATTCAAAGTGCAACAATGTGTGGTGCTTAGTCGTACACTTGGCACAATGCTTTGCGCGACAATCCTTTCCGAAATGCCCTAGCTTTAAACAATTCAAACACAATTTCAGTTGTTTGGCTTTGTTAAATCTTTCGCTGGGAGGCATAGCCAGAAACCTTTGACAATTAACTAGTAGGTGATTTGCTTTACACACTACGCACTTCAAATCGCTTCCCACGAAAGTTTTAACACTTGCCCTATTGTGTTTGAATCCCGCATTTTTCTCTGTCTTAGTGCTGCCCCTTTGACGCTCGATTGCGGCTAGCATGTCTGCCCTATTTTTTAGGAACTCTCGCAAGGATTCCCACGAGGGAACCTCTTTCTTGTTGCCCTTCGCCTCTTCCCAATGCCTTTCCGTTACTCGATCCAGCTTGCTACCTACGAGACAGGCTATCAAATCACTCCAGTGTTCAGTTTTTTGACCCAACGCCGATAACATCCTCAGATTTTTCCCTACGTTATCAATTAGGTCCCTCAGTTTATGAGCCGATTCCCTGTCTACCGATTCTATCTCGAGTAACGCCTTCATGTGCATATGTACAAGTACTCGCGTGTTATTGTATCGCTCGCTTAAGGTTGTCCATGCGACATCATAGTTATTATCCGTAAATTCCAGAGTTTCCAGAACCTGGGATGCCACACCTTGCAACGACGCCCGCAAGTAATGGAATTTTTGAATTTGATTTAACGAGTGGTTATTGTGTATCAAGCTTACATAGGTATCCCGAAAACCTAGCAAATCTTTATAATCACCAGAAAAGGTGGGTAACGAAATAACTGGCAACTTGACGCCTGCTAAGGGACTAGGAGGCATCGATTCATTTGCATTGCTGACTTTTGCCGATCTGTCGGCCTTACTAAATTTATCTAATAAATCTTTGCCTTCAGCCTTTAGCCCATAAAATCGGTCTTCAAATTCAGCTCGCTCATTTACCTCTTCATCAAGATCAGTAGCGTGTAGCTCCAACTCACTTTGGGCGGCCTCAAACTTATCGAAAATAGTGTCTAATTTATTAAATCTTTCTACTAATTGATTGATTTCAGTGCTACTTAATCCATCATCCAAATCCAAGTTTTCGATAAATTTACCAAACATAGTAAGTTGGGCCTTGCATATCCTCCTAGCCACGTTTAACTTTTTAAGTTCCTCAGCAGAGGCCATAATCTCAACAAATTAAATATATTCAACTATAAATTACTATGAGCACCAATACAAATGACTATGGGTTGCAATTTGTGGCCGATTCAAGACTTTACAAAATATGCAGCTACGATATTTGTGATACACAAGATATTATTTGATCGATACGAGTAGCACAAACGAAACAATAAGGATAAAGAAATAAGGATAAAGGACTTACCCACTTCCCAAACAAAGCTCCCTAGCTTCCACGATGATCCAAACACACCAAGCTTTTCTTCTTACTTAGCCACGACGACGAATGATTTTCTTGTTCTGGCACGTGTAGCGATTTCTACCAACGCCTACAGAACAACTTCTAGCACGATATAAACGACGAACGATTTTCCACGAGCCCGAATCCGGCTCGAAGGACCAAAATGTTGAGGTTCCTTCGATAAACGAAAACCACGAAAACAACAATTTGGTTTACGAAAGTGGATTGTATTAAATTTCACTTATATAAATAATGGTAAAGCATTGGTCTAAGTATGAAGTGGGAGTTTGCTTAGTTGGGAAGATTACGAGTTACGTTTACGATCACATGTCTAGAGCGAGCACTGGTCAAAGAGAGCAAAATTACTGCGATCATCCCTTAAGTACTAAACCCGAGGAACTCCAACCAGGGGCACACCAATACCAGACGCCATTGCGGGCAATGGTCGCGCCTAAGATCATAAAATCGCCGCCATCTGGCAAATACCTATACAAGTCGCTTTCATTGAAGTATTGCGATCCACCGAATTGCGGATCGCGGCAAAGGTCCAATTTAGAAAGCTTCCTTTGACTAGTAGCGTATTTCCCAGCCATAAAGAGCCCTTCGATATGGCCTGATGGGTACGATGGTCTGGCGCCCAGATGCAATCCTTCAAATACGTATCGATGCCCATGGGCGTAACTTAAGGGATAAAAATACAAAACAAATTAACTAAGCAAACTACGCCAAGAAACAATAACCTAAAGTCCTTAACAACGTTGGATATTGAGATAAGTCAAATATAATCCAAAAATTAGTGCTCCTGAACTTGTAACTGATATTGAAATTAATTTAAACAAAGTGGTAAGTGCTGAAACTGTTCGTAGAGTTTTACGAAAAAATGGCTATAATGGCCGAATAGCAAGAAAGAAGTCTTATGTTAGTGAGAAAAATCGGAAGTTACGTTTAGAATTCCTTAAAAAGTATATACATAAAGACTATGAGTTTTGGAAACACGTTATCTTTACTGACGAAAGCAAATTTAACGTATTTGGATCGGATCGTAAAGTTATGGTATGGAGAAAAGCTAACGAAGAGCTGAAAAAGGAAAATCTTCGCTCAACAGTCAAACACGGGGGCGGATCGCTAATGGTGTGGGGTTGTGTAGGTGCTTTAGGTGTTAGCAACCTCCATTTTATAGAAGGAAATATGGATAAATTCGGGTACTTGAACATTTTAAAGCTGAAACTAAGTGCTGAAAAATTAAGAATACCAGAAACGTTTCATTTTTATCAAGATAACGACCCGAAGCACAGCGCCTATATTGTTAAAGAGTGGTTGTTATACAGGGTGGGGCACCAAGAGCGCCTCGGGGTATTACGTCCTTATTAATAATTTGATCGAAAATTGTTTTTAGAGGTGTATGTAGGACCTTACAAGGTACATTTTAAAAATATTTTCATTTATACAGGGTGTATAAAAAAAGATACATCTCAAACATATGTTTTTTTTAATGGAACACCCTACATTTTACTACATATTTGGAATTATAAGAAGAAAACAGTACAAGTTTGTATAACACACATTGGGTCTAAAACAATCGTTTCTGGAGAAATTTTAGAAAATATAAAAATGCAAGAGTTAAGAAAAACAATTTTTCTAGGTGAAATGAGTTACTTGGCTATTATTTTTTTACTATTACTTCTTAAGTACAAACTAATCTTCAAACTAGAATGAATTATTTACTAAACTGATATACTGGAACTGGTAAGCAAAAAGAATGGTCAAATTTTACTCCCTTATAATTTAGCATAACTTTCTTATTTCAAATGGAATATATACATTTTTATCTATTAATTAGAATCACTAATTAATGCCCTTTCAATTGATACTATAGTGTTCTATACCTATCTTTTACCGTTTTCCCATAATATTAAATTTTATTTAATTTTCAATAATAACGTTAAAGAATACAAATTATTGTCAGGTTATGCCTTGGATTGGTTGTTATGGTTACAGGAAGATTTGAACGTCATATAATAATAACAGTTAGCTTATTTTACACAATTATCTGTTTTTGATCAAATTTCTTAAGTTTATAGTTAAAAATGACAAACTACACTTTAAAAGAGAAAATCAATTTATTACTTATAATTGGTGAGTCAAGAAAACTGTTTACTAGCTTCGAGAGTTTATGCGCAAAAGTATCCAGAACAAAAGCATCCAAATAAAAGGACATGTGAAAGGTTGCTGCGAACTTTTAGAGAGATGGGTAGCGTGAAAAAACCAAAAGTTGCAAAAGTCAAACATGTTCGTTCCGTGGAAAATGAATTCAATGTGATAGGATCGATGATCGACGACCCTTACATAAGTCAGCGTACCCTTGAAAAACAGCTGGGTATAAGTAGAACAGTCGGAAGGATTGCAAAAAGTTTCAAATTTCATCCTTATCATATACAGTTACATCAAGAATTATATGAAACTGATTATCAAACATGAATTGACTTTTGTCATTTCGTTTTGGAAAAGTGTGCACAAAATGACAGTTTTTTGGATTGCCTTCTATTTTCGGATGAGTCGACTTTTCATAACAATGACTTAGTAAATAGGCATAATTTCCATTATTATGCCGATGAAAAGCCATTAGTTTTCCGCACAGTCGATCGACATCATAGATGGTCCCTTAATGTGTGGGGTGAAATTATAAATACTTCCGTTATAGGACCTTACTTTTTTGAAGGCAATTTAACTGGACAAGTGTTCAAAGACTTTATTGAAAATAGACTTGTAGAATTATTGGAAGAAATACCATTAACAGTTAAAAGAAAAATGTGGTTTCAGTTAAATGGAGCATCCGCACATTTTCATAGGGATGTGAGAGAAGTTCTCAACACTATGTTTCCCCGAAGATGGATTGGGCGAAGTGGTCCTCAGTTGTGGCCCGCAAGGTCGCCCGACCTTACCAGTATGGATTTTTTTATGTGGGGCTACATTAAAGATGTAGTGTACAAATTACCACCAACAACAAAGGAGAACATGAAAATTCGAATTCAAAATGCATTCAAAGAAATAACACCAGACATGTTATCAAAAGTGAAATTTTCTTTTCAAAAACGTATTCAATTATGTATTGAAAATGATGGCCATCATTTCGAACATTTACTGTAAATTTTAAATTTTTTGGGAATCTGTTAAACTGTAATAAATACTTTTAAAATTCGTTCTATATAATTAGCTTTCTTTAATAACCATAGCAACCAATCCAATGCATAACCTGACAATAATTTGTATTCTTTAACGTTATTATTGAAAATTAAATAACATTTAATATTATGGGAAAATGGTAAAAGATAGGTATAGAACACTATAGTATCAATTGAAAGGGCATTAATTAGTGATTCTAATTAATAGATAAAAATGTATATATTCCATTTGAAATAAGAAAGTTATGCTAAATTATAAGGGAGTAAAATTTGACCATTCTTTTTGCTTACCAGTTCCAGTATATCAGTTTAGTAAATAATTCATTCTATCATAGTTTGAAAATTAGTTTGTACTTAAGAAGTAATAGTAAAAAAATAATAGCCAAGTAACTCATTTCACCTAGAAAAATTTTTTTTCTTAACTCTTGCATTTTTATATTTTCTAAAATTTCTCCAGAAACGATTGTTTTAGACCCAATGTGTGTTATACAAACTTGTACTGTTTTCTTCTTATAATTCCAAATATGTAGTAAAATGTAGGGTGTTCCATTAAAAAAAACATATGTTTGAAATGTATCTTTTTTTATACACCCTGTATAAATGAAAATATTTTTAAAATGTACCTTGTAAGGTCCTACATACACCTCTAAAAACAATTTTCGATCAAATTATTAATAAGGACATAATACCCCGAGGCGCTCTTGTTGCCCCACCCTGTATATATAATTGCCCATACGTCATAAAAACACCTCCACAATCTCCCGACTTGAATGTCATAGAAAATGTATGGAATGAACTGGATCGGCGAGTTCGCAAACATCATATTTCTAATAGAAGTGACTTGAGGAAAGCTTTAGAAGAAGAGTGGACTAAAATTGATGCAAGCTTTACAGAGAAATTAATTAGGTCGATGCTTTATAGACTAAAAGCTGTTGAAAATAATAAAAGTTGTCCAATGAGATATTAACGCAAACATTAAACGATAAAAATGACTAATTTTTAATAAACGTTTTGAAGTGCACGATTTTTAGTGCGACTACTTTTTGACAACAAATTGATAAAATATTCAATTTTTGAATTTCTATCATTTTGCTTGATAAAATATTCATACAGTTGTCTAATTAGAGATTTATCTGCAATCTAGTAATAAAAAAGTTAAAGGTATTTCGCATTTTATTGCTTTAATTCATTAAAGTTCTTATACCAATGGACTGCACGATTTTAAATGAGACTCACTGTATACCTATTTGCTACAATGAAAAATTGTACAATTAGGCATTTGGTTAAACCAAAAATTTTGAATCAAAGAGCTTTTTTCCTCAGTCGCCAATAATGAACCGCATATGCGAACGACAGGCCAAGTCCTTGAAGGTTCGTTATAGCCAAGTTCTACTGTGATAATTTATGCTGCCCGGCTAAAATTGGGCAGACCACTTTGTGACGTCACACTGCTGAAAGTCCGTGTGAAAATTCGGATTTTTCATATAAAATAGTTTATTTGTGACAAGTTTTTTTTGTGACAAGCATGTAGCATAGGTATAGGTATAATTACGCTATATAATACAATTAATTATAAAATTAGTCTATTACACGGACGGAAAGACCACAACGATCGATAGCCTGTTTCATAATGAAATAAAGATGTTATATATATATATATATGTGGGCTTTATCTTTTATTCGGTTGTCTAGGGTTTATGTATAATTGGGATAGGGTACAATACGAAGCTTAAATGGTAACTTAATTAGTAAAAACTCGCGTCACTTAGTTCGTCGTTCACTCCGGATATCAAAGAGAGCGATTCTCCTTGTCACAAATCTTAAATATTAAACCTGGGGGTAATAAACCAGTGTCGTACCTCGAGTAGAGGCCAGCGACCGTTACAACATCTGGCTGCTGCGAGCCAGCACCACGAACCATCCTTTGTTTGAGCCCTTAGCAACCATCCTCCGGCCCTTCTTCCTTGGTTCAAACAAAGAGATGTTCGCTTTTTGGGTTTTTTCCGTGACACAGATTCTAGGAGGTTACTGGGAGAACCCAGCAACAGCCGAGAATCACTCGAACTCAGGTACGATACGCATGGGCGTAACATCGAGGTACCTCACTTTTTAATCCCCCTCGGTTCCTCAACCCTAATTTAACTAATACTATCTAACAAATATTCGGACTTTCCCGTTGGTGTCTCGATTTGGTCAGACAGTAATAATTACATTTAGAAGAGTTAGAGCGATCTGACGAGCGGATCCTACATTCGGCCATTCTGACTAGCAATCCGCCTCGGATTCGCTATCATTATCGACCCATGGCTTCATGTATTCGGCACAGGTAGAGGTGCGTCCCGGTCCTTCGTGGGTGCCCACCTTAATGACCTCGTATCGCTCATTGGGCAGAACCTCGATGACCTCATAAGGACCAAGAAATTTCTTACACAGTTTCAGCCCGCCCCCGAACTGCGTTCTTTTTATGGCCACTAAATCCCTCCGTTTATACTTTG
Source organism: Euwallacea similis (assembly GCF_039881205.1). NCBI lineage: Eukaryota > Metazoa > Arthropoda > Insecta > Coleoptera > Curculionidae > Euwallacea > Euwallacea similis. The sequence goes on from NC_089609.1 coordinate 4,519,587, forward strand.
TCGCTTTCTTCCGCCTTAAATTATATTGCCTCCTGTTTTCTTCTTGCGCCTTCAAAATTTGCTTTTTGCTATCTTCACGTAGTCTTTCCCTTTTTGCGTCGAAATTCTTGATTATCTCCTTTTCCAGCATTTCCTTAATGCGAATCTCCTCATTATGCCTCATCCGGACACCAAACAATACCTCGAACGGTGTAGCATCGATACTCCTTTGCAGTGTGGAATTCAAAGCAGTTTGCACCTTATCTACTTTGTCATACCACCTACTAGGATTTTCCATGCTCAGTTTCGTAAGGACAGGGATAATCGTGCGATTAACCCGTTCCACTTGACCGTTCCCTCGAGGTACTCCGGTGGTGACAGTGACGTGTTGGATCCCCTCATGTTCACAATAATCGCTGAATTCCTTCGACGTGAACGCAGTACCTTTGTCTGTAATTATTCTTGACGGATTTCCAAAATTTTTCTGTTGCGTTCTTAATTTGTCGATGGTTTCCCGCGACGTCGTCGACTTGGTAGTGTACAGCCAAACGAATTTCGAGAAGTCATCTACTACGGCCAATATATGCTGGTAATTTTTATTTGTTGAAGGCAGAGGTCCTAAATGGTCAATATGGTAAGTGTATAGCGGTCCTTCGTCCTTGGCTATCGGGTGCAGCATTCCCTCTTTCTTTCCTTCTTTTCTGTTTCCCAGAATGCAGGCCACACAATTCTTAATAACAGTATGAATCTTTTCTTTCAACTTCGGTATATGGAATTCTCTTTTGACGATTTCCTCCACTTTTGCAATGCCAAAATGGCCTATTTCGTGCGTTTTCTTTATGACCTCGGACTGCATCGACTTCGGTACGACTATTAATTCCAACCCATTGTCGTATTTGTACAAAATACCGTTCTTTACTAAATAGCCTTGGTAATCTTCAGTGCTGGCAATTTTCTTGACAGCCTGGACGAACTCATCTCCTTCTTGCGCCGCTTTTAATCGCCGCAGAGTCCCTTCTTCGTCATTAATTTCAGTTAGAGTCATTACGGCTGGATATCGACTCAGAGCGTCCACATGGGCCATTCGACGGCCACTTCGGTGCTCTATAACGTATGAATATTCTTCCAACAGTAATGCCCATCGTGCTACTCTCGTAGTCAAGTCTTTCTTATCCATAGTCTTCTGGAAAGCGGAACAATCCGTGACTATCTTGAAATTACTGCCTAAGAGGTAGACTCTAAATTTCTTGACAGCTTGTATCACAGCCAGAACCTCCAGTTCGTAGCTGTGGTATCGTTCTTCAGCTGGTGTCGTTTTCTTACTCATATAATATACAGGGTGGAATTTATTGTCGTCGTTGGATTTCTGCATCAAGCAAGCGCCGTAACCATACTTACTTGCATCAGTATGTAATTGGGTTTCACCATCTTGCCTGTAAATATACAGGACTGGTTCACTAGTTAGTAATTCCTTCAACGTCTCATATGCCCGTCTTTGTTCATCGCCTAACACAAATTCCTTGTTGTTCCTCAACAGATCGCTTAAAGGTTTTGCGATTATGGCATATGAAGCGACGAATTTTCGGAAATACCCCGTCAAACCGAGAAAGGATTGGATCTGCTTGGGCGTTTTTGGTTCCGGAAATCTTCTGATCGCCAATGCCTTTTCCTCAGAGGGCTGTACTTTACCATCCTCGATGATATAGCCTAGGAATTCTACTCGTCTTCTTAAGAATTGGCATTTACTCTTCTTTATTTCCAGCCCATAGTCTCTCGCTACTTGTAAGACCATCGCCAGACGCTCTACCCCTTCCTCGAGAGTGCTACTCAAAATTATTACATCGTCCATATAATACAACACAATGTTCATAGAGGTTAACTCCCGAAAAATATGGCATATAAACCTCCGAAAAACTGCTGGGCTGTTACATAGGCCAAAAGGACATTTTAGGAATTCGAACTGTCCGTTATGAGTGACGAACGAGGTATATTTTCGACTGTCTTCGTCTACAGGAACGTGGAAAAATCCATTTCGCAGATCTATCGTGCTGAAGTATTTGGCTCCTTGCAACCTATCTAGCACGTCCTCAATCAATGGTAACGGAAAACGGTCCTTGACTATTTTCCTATTGATTCTGCGATAGTCGCAACAAAGTCTCATACTGCCATCTCGTTTCTTTACCAACACTATCGGACTTGCGAAATCAGAATAACTGGGTCTTATGATTTCTTCATCTAACCACTCCTGTACTTGTCTTTCTACCTCTACTCTCTCAACGGGTGAGAGTCTCCTTGGGTTCTGATATACTGGCTCTTCATCCCTCAGGACAATCTTCATCCTAATGTCGACATCCTTTACTTTCTCCGGCGAGTAATTTTCTATCAAGTCCTTAACTTTGTTTTTGCACTCTACATTCGGTATATGGTCAATTTGCGGGTTCTCTTGATCCAGACCGTCGGCAATCTTCATCTCCATCAAGAAATTTTCCTCCCTCCTCTTGTGTATGACCACGCCTCCTTCTGTGAAACTTACATCCGCCCATTTTAATAGGTCATTACCCACAATGGCCTTAAAGTTTGAGGCATTTGTTGGTATCACGTGGAACGTTAACAATATGTCTTCGTCGTTGATCCTTGCTTCCTTTTGGAAAAATCCTTTGGTCCTCACTCTATTGGAACCTATTCCTTTTATAATTATCTCATTCCCCGTTAAAGGGATATGTCCTAGATAGTCATCGTAAGCATCGCTCCTTATCGCACTTATGTCGCTACCCGTATCTAACAGTGCGGTCAGTTGTACATTGTCGATTTGTACCTTAACGGCATTATTCGGTACGACTTCCATAAGGCGAACATTGGCACACGGGCTATTTTTACCTGCGTCGTTTGTCCTCGTTGGGCATTTGGTTGATATATGTCCAAAACTATTACAATTATAACATTTGACCCCTTTGGCTCTGTCTGGGCACGCGTTGGATTTATGTCCTTTGAGCCCGCAATTGAAACAATTGGTAGTTCTCCCCTTTCTATCGTGCTCTTCCTTCTTGATTTCCTTTTTCTCATACTTCTTCTCTGAGCTGAACGTCGGCCTTTTTGTTCTGATCTGCTCATACAATCTGACCTTATCCTTAAACTCAGCGAAGTTTTTCGCTCCATAAAGCACACATTTGCTTGATGGATCATCCTGTATCCCGTCAATAATGTATTGTATCACGACCTCGGCCTCTAACGTCGCTCGGCTTCCGATCTCACGCATGACCAATACATATTCCTGTACTGTCTCAGCAGGACTTTTCTTTCGAGACATTAGCAACTTATGAATCTGAGCACTGCTGACCTTCACTTCAAACTCAGCGGTAAGTCTTTTCTTAAGAGTAGTCCAGGATTTAATACCCTTTTCTGATTGCACATATAGTTTCGCTAAACCCGTCAACGACTTTTTCGCGAATATTAATTTCTGTAAGTCGTTCCATCGTGTGACCTCTGCTATTTCCTCAAAATCTCGGATCCACTTTTCTATCGGGTAATCATCCTTGCCATCAAATGGTCTAATGCTGTCTTCTACGTCACGAAAGGTTAACGCAAAAGGATTATTTTTTCTCGTCTTCGTTTTGGTACGGGCTTGTGGCTGAGCTAAATTTCCCTCGTCAATTTCGTCCTCCTGTCCGGATTCGTCGCTACTTTCCTGACCTCCGGCATCCTCATCTTCGGTCTCCCCGTCTTCTTGTCCCTCAGTAATATCGTCGTTGACTGACAAGTCATTCAGGAAAGAGCATACCCGATTCGCGATGTCCTCGTGTTGTCCCGAATAGTCCAAGTTTAGAATGTGACAGATCGCCATCAAATCGCTTAAGTTCAACTGATCTTCGGTCTCTGTTAATTTGGTCTGATATTCCCTTGATTCCTTGTCCAGGTTAAAACCAGGGAATTTCCTCACATTTTTTCTAGTTTGCCGACCTTGACCTTCTTTGCCGTAAACAGCAACATGCAGCGCTTGAACCGCCCTCAGTTTAGAATTTGTGATATTTTGCGCAATTTTTTCAATATCCCCCAAAGTAGTCATAATTGGGTATGGAATTGATACTAGGCCAATATTCCAAGAAAATAAAAAATGAGATACGATGCGTTTTGCTGTTTACGTAGAATCGACTTGAAAAGACCAGTCAATAGAAGAAATCGAGACACAATCGGGATTACAAAGCAATAAATCTGCTAATACAGTAAAATTAGACTAACTTCTGTATCCTACCTTAACTGCTTTTATCTGTCGGTTGCGTACACCTTTTCCGCACTCCACTTCACTTCGCGGAATTAATCACTATTATCACCCTAATCTCGCACTGTTTCGTCGTTATCGCCGTCGTCGTCGTTACCCGTCTGGTATTAGTGATTTCGTCGTTATCACCGTCGCCGTTGCTCTCAATCCTGAAGTGCAGAGCTTGGTCGTCCTAACTCGTTTCCCAAATTTCGGCTGAGTCTTCTAAACTATTACCCCAAATCTCGTAAAAGTCTCCAAAATCGTTACCCCAAATCTCGGACGAGCCCCCAAAGTTGTGGGCTTTATCTTTTATTCGGTTGTCTAGGGTTTATGTATAATTGGGATAGGGTACAATACGAAGCTTAAATGGTAACTTAATTAGTAAAAACTCGCGTCACTTAGTTCGTCGTTCACTCCGGATATCAAAGAGAGCGATTCTCCTTGTCACAAATCTTAAATATTAAACCTGGGGGTAATAAACCAGTGTCGTACCTCGAGTAGAGGCCAGCGACCGTTACAACATCTGGCTGCTGCGAGCCAGCACCACGAACCATCCTTTGTTTGAGCCCTTAGCAACCATCCTCCGGCCCTTCTTCCTTGGTTCAAACAAAGAGATGTTCGCTTTTTGGGTTTTTTCCGTGACACAGATTCTAGGAGGTTACTGGGAGAACCCAGCAACAGCCGAGAATCACTCGAACTCAGGTACGATACGCATGGGCGTAACATCGAGGTACCTCACTTTTTAATCCCCCTCGGTTCCTCAACCCTAATTTAACTAATACTATCTAACAAATATTCGGACTTTCCCGTTGGTGTCTCGATTTGGTCAGACAGTAATAATTACATTTAGAAGAGTTAGAGCGATCTGACGAGCGGATCCTACATTCGGCCATTCTGACTAGCAATCCGCCTCGGATTCGCTATCATTATCGACCCATGGCTTCATGTATTCGGCACAGGTAGAGGTGCGTCCCGGTCCTTCGTGGGTGCCCACCTTAATGACCTCGTATCGCTCATTGGGCAGAACCTCGATGACCTCATAAGGACCAAGAAATTTCTTACACAGTTTCAGCCCGCCCCCGAACTGCGTTCTTTTTATGGCCACTAAATCCCTCCGTTTATACTTTGTCGCTTTCTTCCGCCTTAAATTATATTGCCTCCTGTTTTCTTCTTGCGCCTTCAAAATTTGCTTTTTGCTATCTTCACGTAGTCTTTCCCTTTTTGCGTCGAAATTCTTGATTATCTCCTTTTCCAGCATTTCCTTAATGCGAATCTCCTCATTATGCCTCATCCGGACACCAAACAATACCTCGAACGGTGTAGCATCGATACTCCTTTGCAGTGTGGAATTCAAAGCAGTTTGCACCTTATCTACTTTGTCATACCACCTACTAGGATTTTCCATGCTCAGTTTCGTAAGGACAGGGATAATCGTGCGATTAACCCGTTCCACTTGACCGTTCCCTCGAGGTACTCCGGTGGTGACAGTGACGTGTTGGATCCCCTCATGTTCACAATAATCGCTGAATTCCTTCGACGTGAACGCAGTACCTTTGTCTGTAATTATTCTTGACGGATTTCCAAAATTTTTCTGTTGCGTTCTTAATTTGTCGATGGTTTCCCGCGACGTCGTCGACTTGGTAGTGTACAGCCAAACGAATTTCGAGAAGTCATCTACTACGGCCAATATATGCTGGTAATTTTTATTTGTTGAAGGCAGAGGTCCTAAATGGTCAATATGGTAAGTGTATAGCGGTCCTTCGTCCTTGGCTATCGGGTGCAGCATTCCCTCTTTCTTTCCTTCTTTTCTGTTTCCCAGAATGCAGGCCACACAATTCTTAATAACAGTATGAATCTTTTCTTTCAACTTCGGTATATGGAATTCTCTTTTGACGATTTCCTCCACTTTTGCAATGCCAAAATGGCCTATTTCGTGCGTTTTCTTTATGACCTCGGACTGCATCGACTTCGGTACGACTATTAATTCCAACCCATTGTCGTATTTGTACAAAATACCGTTCTTTACTAAATAGCCTTGGTAATCTTCAGTGCTGGCAATTTTCTTGACAGCCTGGACGAACTCATCTCCTTCTTGCGCCGCTTTTAATCGCCGCAGAGTCCCTTCTTCGTCATTAATTTCAGTTAGAGTCATTACGGCTGGATATCGACTCAGAGCGTCCACATGGGCCATTCGACGGCCACTTCGGTGCTCTATAACGTATGAATATTCTTCCAACAGTAATGCCCATCGTGCTACTCTCGTAGTCAAGTCTTTCTTATCCATAGTCTTCTGGAAAGCGGAACAATCCGTGACTATCTTGAAATTACTGCCTAAGAGGTAGACTCTAAATTTCTTGACAGCTTGTATCACAGCCAGAACCTCCAGTTCGTAGCTGTGGTATCGTTCTTCAGCTGGTGTCGTTTTCTTACTCATATAATATACAGGGTGGAATTTATTGTCGTCGTTGGATTTCTGCATCAAGCAAGCGCCGTAACCATACTTACTTGCATCAGTATGTAATTGGGTTTCACCATCTTGCCTGTAAATATACAGGACTGGTTCACTAGTTAGTAATTCCTTCAACGTCTCATATGCCCGTCTTTGTTCATCGCCTAACACAAATTCCTTGTTGTTCCTCAACAGATCGCTTAAAGGTTTTGCGATTATGGCATATGAAGCGACGAATTTTCGGAAATACCCCGTCAAACCGAGAAAGGATTGGATCTGCTTGGGCGTTTTTGGTTCCGGAAATCTTCTGATCGCCAATGCCTTTTCCTCAGAGGGCTGTACTTTACCATCCTCGATGATATAGCCTAGGAATTCTACTCGTCTTCTTAAGAATTGGCATTTACTCTTCTTTATTTCCAGCCCATAGTCTCTCGCTACTTGTAAGACCATCGCCAGACGCTCTACCCCTTCCTCGAGAGTGCTACTCAAAATTATTACATCGTCCATATAATACAACACAATGTTCATAGAGGTTAACTCCCGAAAAATATGGCATATAAACCTCCGAAAAACTGCTGGGCTGTTACATAGGCCAAAAGGACATTTTAGGAATTCGAACTGTCCGTTATGAGTGACGAACGAGGTATATTTTCGACTGTCTTCGTCTACAGGAACGTGGAAAAATCCATTTCGCAGATCTATCGTGCTGAAGTATTTGGCTCCTTGCAACCTATCTAGCACGTCCTCAATCAATGGTAACGGAAAACGGTCCTTGACTATTTTCCTATTGATTCTGCGATAGTCGCAACAAAGTCTCATACTGCCATCTCGTTTCTTTACCAACACTATCGGACTTGCGAAATCAGAATAACTGGGTCTTATGATTTCTTCATCTAACCACTCCTGTACTTGTCTTTCTACCTCTACTCTCTCAACGGGTGAGAGTCTCCTTGGGTTCTGATATACTGGCTCTTCATCCCTCAGGACAATCTTCATCCTAATGTCGACATCCTTTACTTTCTCCGGCGAGTAATTTTCTATCAAGTCCTTAACTTTGTTTTTGCACTCTACATTCGGTATATGGTCAATTTGCGGGTTCTCTTGATCCAGACCGTCGGCAATCTTCATCTCCATCAAGAAATTTTCCTCCCTCCTCTTGTGTATGACCACGCCTCCTTCTGTGAAACTTACATCCGCCCATTTTAATAGGTCATTACCCACAATGGCCTTAAAGTTTGAGGCATTTGTTGGTATCACGTGGAACGTTAACAATATGTCTTCGTCGTTGATCCTTGCTTCCTTTTGGAAAAATCCTTTGGTCCTCACTCTATTGGAACCTATTCCTTTTATAATTATCTCATTCCCCGTTAAAGGGATATGTCCTAGATAGTCATCGTAAGCATCGCTCCTTATCGCACTTATGTCGCTACCCGTATCTAACAGTGCGGTCAGTTGTACATTGTCGATTTGTACCTTAACGGCATTATTCGGTACGACTTCCATAAGGCGAACATTGGCACACGGGCTATTTTTACCTGCGTCGTTTGTCCTCGTTGGGCATTTGGTTGATATATGTCCAAAACTATTACAATTATAACATTTGACCCCTTTGGCTCTGTCTGGGCACGCGTTGGATTTATGTCCTTTGAGCCCGCAATTGAAACAATTGGTAGTTCTCCCCTTTCTATCGTGCTCTTCCTTCTTGATTTCCTTTTTCTCATACTTCTTCTCTGAGCTGAACGTCGGCCTTTTTGTTCTGATCTGCTCATACAATCTGACCTTATCCTTAAACTCAGCGAAGTTTTTCGCTCCATAAAGCACACATTTGCTTGATGGATCATCCTGTATCCCGTCAATAATGTATTGTATCACGACCTCGGCCTCTAACGTCGCTCGGCTTCCGATCTCACGCATGACCAATACATATTCCTGTACTGTCTCAGCAGGACTTTTCTTTCGAGACATTAGCAACTTATGAATCTGAGCACTGCTGACCTTCACTTCAAACTCAGCGGTAAGTCTTTTCTTAAGAGTAGTCCAGGATTTAATACCCTTTTCTGATTGCACATATAGTTTCGCTAAACCCGTCAACGACTTTTTCGCGAATATTAATTTCTGTAAGTCGTTCCATCGTGTGACCTCTGCTATTTCCTCAAAATCTCGGATCCACTTTTCTATCGGGTAATCATCCTTGCCATCAAATGGTCTAATGCTGTCTTCTACGTCACGAAAGGTTAACGCAAAAGGATTATTTTTTCTCGTCTTCGTTTTGGTACGGGCTTGTGGCTGAGCTAAATTTCCCTCGTCAATTTCGTCCTCCTGTCCGGATTCGTCGCTACTTTCCTGACCTCCGGCATCCTCATCTTCGGTCTCCCCGTCTTCTTGTCCCTCAGTAATATCGTCGTTGACTGACAAGTCATTCAGGAAAGAGCATACCCGATTCGCGATGTCCTCGTGTTGTCCCGAATAGTCCAAGTTTAGAATGTGACAGATCGCCATCAAATCGCTTAAGTTCAACTGATCTTCGGTCTCTGTTAATTTGGTCTGATATTCCCTTGATTCCTTGTCCAGGTTAAAACCAGGGAATTTCCTCACATTTTTTCTAGTTTGCCGACCTTGACCTTCTTTGCCGTAAACAGCAACATGCAGCGCTTGAACCGCCCTCAGTTTAGAATTTGTGATATTTTGCGCAATTTTTTCAATATCCCCCAAAGTAGTCATAATTGGGTATGGAATTGATACTAGGCCAATATTCCAAGAAAATAAAAAATGAGATACGATGCGTTTTGCTGTTTACGTAGAATCGACTTGAAAAGACCAGTCAATAGAAGAAATCGAGACACAATCGGGATTACAAAGCAATAAATCTGCTAATACAGTAAAATTAGACTAACTTCTGTATCCTACCTTAACTGCTTTTATCTGTCGGTTGCGTACACCTTTTCCGCACTCCACTTCACTTCGCGGAATTAATCACTATTATCACCCTAATCTCGCACTGTTTCGTCGTTATCGCCGTCGTCGTCGTTACCCGTCTGGTATTAGTGATTTCGTCGTTATCACCGTCGCCGTTGCTCTCAATCCTGAAGTGCAGAGCTTGGTCGTCCTAACTCGTTTCCCAAATTTCGGCTGAGTCTTCTAAACTATTACCCCAAATCTCGTAAAAGTCTCCAAAATCGTTACCCCAAATCTCGGACGAGCCCCCAAAGTTGTGGGCTTTATCTTTTATTCGGTTATCTAGGGTTTATGTATAATTGGGATAGGGTACAATACGAAGCTTAAATGGTAACTTAATTAGTAAAAACTCGCGTCACTTAGTTCGTCGTTCACTCCGGATATCAAAGAGAGCGATTCTCCTTGTCACAAATCTTAAATATTAAACCTGGGGGTAATAAACCAGTGTCGTACCTCGAGTAGAGGCCAGCGACCGTTACAACATCTGGCTGCTGCGAGCCAGCACCACGAACCATCCTTTGTTTGAGCCCTTAGCAACCATCCTCCGGCCCTTCTTCCTTGGTTCAAACAAAGAGATGTTCGCTTTTTGGGTTTTTTCCGTGACACAGATTCTAGGAGGTTACTGGGAGAACCCAGCAACAGCCGAGAATCACTCGAACTCAGGTACGATACGCATGGGCGTAACATCGAGGTACCTCACTTTTTAATCCCCCTCGGTTCCTCAACCCTAATTTAACTAATACTATCTAACAAATATTCGGACTTTCCCGTTGGTGTCTCGATTTGGTCAGACAGTAATAATTACATTTAGAAGAGTTAGAGCGATCTGACGAGCGGATCCTACATATATATATATATATATATATATATATATATATATATATATAGTTTATTTCATTCTAGAAAAATCCCAGATCTGTAATTAAATGCCTATTTCTATTAATTTGATAACGTTGAATAGAATTAAATTTTTTCTGTCCTCCCTAGTTATTCTAGATAAAATTTCCAATTTACCTAGACCTATACCAACTCAAAATTTAATCATTATGAAGAAATCAAATCGGAAGGCAACAACATCGCTTATGCATAGAGAATTCCTTACCTGAATTAAGGTTTCAGTCCTATAAGATTAATATAAAAATAGCAAAGGGTGTCCATTGCTTGCCTCACTTTTTAAAATTTTTCATCTGCGCCGGCATAATCTAAAGAAGATCTAAAAATAAATTCTTGTTACCGAGAGCCTCTTCTCGAGGCAAGCTTGAGATAATCCTAAATTGTGTGCCTCTTCGGGAGATGCCAAGTCCCAGAAGTAAACAAATTTTGCGGTTTTCTGCCAATTTTCAACGAATTTCAATTGCGAAAAAGATAATATACAACCGACCGTATGCTGTAATAAAACCACAACTCATCCTTATAAGATACTCCCTACATTTCGTTTACTGTCTCAAAGTCTTTTGAGAGAGAGTTGGATTCAAGTTATTCAGTATGTGCTCCTGTAAGTAAATTGGTTGTATGTAACTTTGCTTTATACTCATACAGCTGGAGAGGAAACTCCTGGCTTTCATCTTACGCCTTTTACTTTCAGGTTTTTTGTTCTTCAACTCTGTTCTAGTTTCAGATTGGAAACCTTTTCTGGCTTTCTTATTAGGCAATTTTCCCTGAAAATTTGTTGAGCACCGAAACAAGGGAGAGACTTGATTTGTTTCATATAGAAGGCGCTATACATATTTTAAATCAATTTCATAAAATTAACGAAAGGGGGTTAAAATTAGGAATTTGAAATTTTGAAATTGATCGGCATTATGTTGACTGCCTGAGGATTCTAAAGCGCTCTTCTGTCCATGTGAACAAAATATTATAAATTAATAGGCATTCAGTTTTACGAATAGCCCGGATTAGCACACTTGAAATATTCATGCACTGGATGTGAGAGCAGTTATTATTTCAAATAATTCGAAAAACACCCTGTGAAAAGCCGTAAACCAAATTGCATACATATTAATTGCAACAGAAAATGAAAATGGCACGCCATAATCGAATGTTATTCAATTCTACAAATTTAATGATTGAAGAATCACACAGGGCTTTAACGTTTAACATTTATAATAAATTCATCACTTTTTGTTGTAAAATTCAATTGGAAAATCATAAGTTGAATACGAATAATTCTTAAGCAGGGAGTTTAATTAGAGTTAATTACTGTTGAGTTGGGATAGGTTAGTAACTGAAATTAAACCTTCGGTAATGTCAGAATCGAAGATATCAAGTAAAAATCTTCTCATTCATATTTTAGTCGAATATTGTTCTCTTTTTCTGTCTTTTATTACATAAAATGATTATTTTTCGGAGTGATTATCAGGGTGGCGATTCTTGACGCTACCCCTATGAGAAAACCTCTGGAATTGATCGCGAATAAACTTGAACTACCCTGTCTTACGAAATTATGACAGAAAATATCTCTACTGCTATCAATCAAGGGACCTGAGAAGTGAAGATTCCTCTCTCTTTCGGTTATTCCCCTAGGAACCTCTCGCTTCTCGAGAACGAAATCGAGAATCACTTTTCAAGAGAAAATAAGCTGATCAGTAATTTGGCTTGTTACGCCTGGGTGTCCGGTTTTTTACAGCAGTTTTTAACTGCTGCTATACATTAACATAGGTAAACAAAATATAATGAATTAAATTGAAATTTAATAGGAAATTCCTTAGTACTGAAATATTAAGAATGTAAAGGTTTCGATGATTATGAGTCTAAAATTCCACAGAAAAACGATACCTCCATCATCGAACAAAAGCAGGATTTGATTGGGAAATAATTTGGAATTTCTGTACATGAGTAAGGTTTTTTTATACAAGAAAATATCGATAATATAATGATTATAGTCCGGTTCTAAATTGACTGCTCCCCCTATAACTTTTTTAACAAATTATTATTTTTAAAAAATCAAAAGCAGCATTAAATAAGACAAAAAATACTATCTTTTAACTTTTATTTTTTTAAATGTTCTTTACATCACCAGTAGCGTAACATAGGCGATTTTAAAAAATTGAAATATGAGTTAAGTGACCCCTCAAATTAAAAGTATTTAAAAACTATATTCAATGGTGTATTGTGATTCAAAATCTGTTGATAAGTTTTTGAGAAAAACAACTATAAATTTGGTAAAAAATACGATACAACCTCAGTTAAATAGTACGTAAACAACGAAAAAACTTGTTTGGTGATAGGAAATTGGTTTATTTTCGATTTTGTGCTCACAAACAGTCTTTGGTTGTTTTTATTTATTTATCAATTTTTTTTAACCAAAGACTGTTGTTGAGCGTAAAATCGGAAACAAACTAACTTCCTATTAATAAACAAGTTTTTTCATTGTTTACGTGGTATTTAACTGAATTTGTATTACATTTTTTACCAAATTTATAACTTTTTTTCTCAAAAACTAATCAATAGATTTTGAATTACAATACACCATTCAATGTAGTTTTGAAAACCTTTAATTTGAAGCGTCACTGAACTCATGTTTCAATTTTAATAATTCGGCCATGTTGCGTTACTGATGCCGTAAGCAACATTTAAAAAAATAAACAAACATTAAAATATAGCATTTTATGTCGTTTTTCATGCTGCTTTTGAACTTGTTGAAAAGTTAATAGGGGGCAATTTATAGCCGCACGGTATAATCAGTTTTCAGCTATAAGGCATAACCTATAGCTCAAACTCAATATTCACTGCTGAGTAATCTGTAACGAACTTTCAAACTGTTCCGTAGCATTAATGTTACAATCGTTAACAGCTCAATTAGGATGATATTCAGGATTACCCTATAGCTTCATGCTATTTTTTCAAAATTTCAAAACTCAACGAAACATGAAATTTATTATTTTTTTTATTTCAAGCGACATAATAGGGCCCTCGCTTGCAGCTCAAGCGGAAATAGGAATTTTACCAGGCTTATAATGTGATATTATGCCTTTTCCAGCACAACCAAATTTAACACGACATAATTTGCAACCCTGTTGCATCTCCTTTAAATTATCTATGTCGCATCATTAATGATTAAACCATTTAAATTAAAAGCTTTCCAACGTTGAATCACATGAGCTGTTTTTCTATGAAATTTATCCGCGGACGTATTTCCTTACATTCTTGTAAATCTAATTAATTCTTCTATTATCGATCTATCCACTATATCAAGATTCAGACACTGAAATATGTAACCAAAATGATTTTCGAAAAATACTGAAGAGCTTGGCGAAGCATGAAGATACTTGGATAGATGCTTGGCAGATGCTCTTTATTTCGAAATGTGTCTTTAACATTTTTCAGCATCGTATGGAACAAAGAATTTACCAGGAATTTAATCTGACACGAAATATTTAAAATTTAGGCTTAAAATTGCTATTATGTTCCTTTATATTTGAAGCAAAAGTATATTATTTGGCATGTTCGAGGATTTATTAATGCTTAAGAATAACAACGCATTCAAAGCTCTAATTTCGCATTCAATTCAAAAGCGCGAGTTTATTTCTTCCTTGCTCGACAAAACAATTTCAACTGATTTTGTTATTTCACATGGGAGATTTCACACTTTTCGAATTCAGAAATATCCATAACGCGAGCCTAAAAACGACAGAGCCTATTACGTCGTAAAATTTTATTACAATGGCAAATCATAAACGACCATCTCGGGACCTCCCTTTTTAACCCCGAAGTCCTTATGTTTTTATGATATGTTGTTTACGATGTGCACGTTGACATCACGATATTCATGGAATTTTTGGTTTTTCCTGGCCTTTTTGGCCCTTTTTTTTTTATTACGATCGGAGATACGTAATTGATCAAATTCGAGAAAGTGCAACTCTCTGCCTGAAAGCGAAATAACAATTTCCATTAATTTTATATCATGTCTAGTTAAAATTTTCTTCTTTAATTGAACTTTCTGGCCGGCTAACTTTTCAGCTTGATGATTTATTAATTTATATGAGTTAGTCAATTTCATGAGAAAAATAATTTTAACTTGGATGAAACGGCCCTTTGTAAATAGCTGCGGTTAATTATTATGTAACGGAGGTAAATACCGCTTTATTAAATGAATACTAGATTCGGCTAAATTCAATAGGAAAAAGGTGAGCAACTTGTTATAAATCACTTAAATCGATATTCCTCAGCATCAAATAAAATCGTGACTGTTCCTTTGGGATTTCAACCTATAGCTCGCCCTTAGTTATTTTTAAAGGCCTATTTTTCAGAAAAGTGGCGCCACGTTAATCAACTGTTAATTTAATTGGTTTTCTAATTAAATGAGCCAGTTTTCGGTAGGCCGGCAAATTTGTGACTTTTTAGACTAATTTTAACGTGATTAATTAAGATGTCGAACGGAATTTTCAATGTTTTATTCTCTCTGATGCAGTGACAGTTAATTCAAACTTTAATTAATTCCTTTAAGCTCACTTAGCACAAAGCTACAACTTATCTAAAACTCGAAAATATTTATTTATCACCTAAAATTTTACGAGGCTTTTAAACTAAATCCGGATTAGAGGAGCCTTCCTCTAAACTCTTAAGTGTAGTAGAACTAAGCTTATATTAAATTCGCAGTATGGTGACTTCAGGGCTGTTTAGCACTTAAGACCCAGCCCATCCTTAGAGGCTTTTGGCATATAAGGGTCTTATATACATAAATATTCGGGTCATGCATGGGTACATAATTTAGTATGTTTGTAAGTGCCCACTTAAGGTAACTTGCTAACCTGTGATAATCTTTAGTGACACTGTGTGACCGAGGGTTTCCCCCTGGGAAACTGAGGGTATTTATTCAAAAATGATTTTTTCTCGATTTTAATTATTTTGATAAGACAAGAACACTTGGTATTTCAGAATTTTCCAAGACGAATCCAAAAATGTAATAATATACAGATTTATATGTAAAAAAGTAATAGCAACTCTGATATATTTAACCGAACCCCTTGCTTTTCATATTTAAGGTCACTAGTCCCTTTTGATCATTTGACCGAGAGAAATTGAAAATATCTCGAAAACCGTTAGAGGTACAAGTTTTTTTGCAGATTTTCTGTATATCAGGTATACCGGTATGAAATGAGCGTCAGGACATAAATGTCTCGATATAGGGCGTTTGTTGTAAACAAACCTTTTTTTTTGTTTGCTTGGTTGGTATACGAACTGACAAACATATTTAGTACAAATCAAGTCCTTGAACAAATAACACTATATTATTTCATTGTGCCAAAAATGTCGATTTGTACCACAAAATGATGATTTGCGGAAAGCATTAATTTTTTGCTTTCATTTGAAGAAAAGTGCTGCAGAGTCGCATCGAATGCTTGTCGAGGCATATGGTGATTATGCTTTATCAGAAGCAACATGCAAAAGATGGTTTCAACGATTCAGAAATAACAATTTTGATATGCAAAATGTAGAACGTAGCAGACCACCAAAAAAGTTTGAAGACGCTGAACTGCAATCAATATTGGATGAAGATGACACTTTAAGTCAAAAGTAAATGGCAGAAATGTTAAATGTTGCACAACAAACAATTTCTGATCGTTTAAAAGCTATGGGAAAGATCCAAAAATGTGGAAAATGGGTGCCGCATGAATTGAATGAAAGACAGATGGAGAACCGAAAAAACACCAGTGAAATTTTGCTTCAAAGGCACGAAAGAAAATCAGTTTTGCATCGAATTGTTACTGGAGATGAAAAATGGATTTATTTTCAAAATCCTAAACGGAAAAAATCATGGATTGATCCGGGACAACCATCAACATCGACTGCAAAACCTGATCAATTCGGCAAGAAGGCAATGCTGTGTGTTTGGTGGGATCAGAAAGGTGTGGTGCACCACGAGCTTTTAGAACCTGGTGAAACCGTTAATACTATTCGCTACCGACAACAATTGATTAATTTAAACAATGCGTTGATCGAAAAACGATCAGAATGGGCCAGGAGACACGGGAACGTAATTTTGCTCCATGACAACGCACCTCCACACAAAGCAACACCAGTTCAGGATACCATCAAAACACTTGGCTGGGAGTTGCTACCCCATCCGCCGTATTCACCAGACTTGGCTCCTTCGGACTACCATTTGTTTTCATCGATGGGACACGCATTGGCTGAGCAGCACTTCGATTCCTACGAAGAAGTAGAAAATTGGGTGTCTAATTGGTTTGATGCCAAAGAGGCACATTTCTATTGGCGTGGTATCCATAAATTACCAGAAAGGTGGTCAAAATGTGTAGAAAACAATGGTTAATATTTTGAATAAATTTTATTTTTCTTTCCTTCTTAAAATTGGTGTTTTATTTTCACAAAATAGCGCTCATTTCATACCGGTAGACCTGGTAATCGAAACTAACAGAAATTTGCAAATTAAAAATTGAGAAATTTGTTCCCAATTTACAGAATTTAAAAAATTACTTTAACACGCTATGGACTGAAAACAAGCAACTTGTCTATAGAGCACGTTTAGTTGAATCGCTCTGATTTTTCACGTTCGATAATCATTTATACCATGAGTTCTGGGACACCCTATATATGAGTCAATTTAAACACTATCGCCCAAACCCCGAGAATTATGCCCTCAGCCTCAATTTCCTTATCAACGCCTTGATTCTCTGAGACTTATTGGAACGAGAGCTAAAGTAATATGTATTAACTTGTCTTCGCTTTCGACCTTTGACATTATATATATAATCGAACCGATAAAGGTGGTATGCACGATCTCAATACCTTCGTTGAACTTTCAACATTCATATCATCCTGCGTTTAATCACTTTGAACTGCAAATTTCAGTACCACGCAATTATAAGCTAAATTAGAGGTGAAGGTTATCTACATCCTAAATGAGATATTGAGGCATGTCAGAAATGTTAATGGCAAAACAAAGTTGATTGTGTCTGAAGACATAAGACTGTTAATATACAACTTACGTTAGAGAGAAAATAGGATGTATGGAAAATTTTGGCCCGAAAAAAAGTATCACAGTAAATTAAGGGCAAATTATTAATGCACTCCTGTCTAACAATAAATACCTAAGGTTTCATTTAAATGGAATTAGCTCAACGTTAAAGTTACAGCACATTAATAATCTGGGCAAACTCTCAAAGTTTCAACTTAATATTTAAAAAAATTAGAAAAGCTATGGGGAAAAAGAAAATTGAAATTGAACCTTAACGCTCTGTATATTTCCAAGGCCTAACTTGCTGCCCTCAATTTCTTTACGATTTTAAAAACCTATGATTAGCGGATTGGTTTCCTTTTTTGGGATATTTCGTATACAGGGTGGCCGTTTAAAAACGAAACACGCGCAGTTCTGAACAGCTAAGAGAATTTATGAAAAAACGCTTGGACACGTAAAAGTTATTTTTGAAGTGGGAACATTTTAGGCTAATCCGGACTTCCCTATTTGCAACCCATTAAGTGAGAGTGTATTCGTCCTCAAAATCTTAAATGGAAATGGGGGTCGAGTTATACCTTATTTTGAAGGTAATTTAATGTATTTTATAACCCCCGAGTTTCAAATCTCTGTTGTCACCACAACCAAGATGTCGGTTTCCCAAAGATGCACAAATTGAGTTATTTTATCTGTTTCACTTTACTATGGTAAAAAAATATTCAAATTTAAATAACACGGTAGAAAAGAATGGTCTTTACGCATGTGCAATAAAAATGAACTTAACAATTTACGACAATTTTACTTAACTTTACTTAAATTTTAAATAGAGCAAAAATAGAGATTACGTTTTAAATATAAATAAAAGTAAAGTTACTACAACTCAATTGAGTAAATGTTGGAAACGCTCACCTCGAACCTCCATACAATAAAAAAGATTTTATTCAAACCGCCATCGAGCATTTTGTAACGTAAATTGATTGAAAATTAATTGAATTGAAATGTAATCTCCATTTTTGCGTTAGAATCCAATTAAAATTAAGTAAAATTATTGTAAATTGTTAAGTGAATTTTTATTATACATGCGTAAAAACCATTGTTTTCTACTGCATTATTTAAGTTTAACCGGAATATTTTTTGTGACCGTAGTAAAGTGAAACAGATAAAATAACTCAACGGAAATAACTCAATTTGTGCATCTTTGGAAAGCCGCCATCTTGGTTGTGTTGACAACAGAGACTTGAAACTCGGGAGTTATAAAGTACATTAAATTACCTTCAAAATGAGGTGTCACTCGACCCTCATTTCCATTTAAAATTTTGGGAATGAACACTTTCCCGCTTAAGGGGCTGCAGATAGGGAAGTCCGAATTAGCATAAAATGTTTCCCCCTCAAAAATAGGTTTTATGTGAGCATTTTTTCATAAATTCTCTTAGCTGTTCAGAACTGCGCGTGTTTCGTTTTCAAACGGCCACCCTGTATTATTATTTTGTATCCAGCTATACGACTAAGTTTTATCCTATTAGCTACATAAAACCACATAGTATATCCCCTCCGATTTTCGGATAAATTTTACAGAATGTTACCAAATCCAACCTCTATCCAAGTCGATTAGAAGTTCTACTCAAAATGATTTATGTATCAATCAGCGAACCAGGGATCAGTATCACTCAGGAAACAAGAAGAGCACGAATAAATCCTTTAAAAATTAGGAAAAATTGACTTGACCTGTTTATGCATTGAGATTTTACTTTAAAAGGTAGAGAACAATCCAATAGCTAAAGTATAGTATTGTATTCTTATATAATGAGCATCATCCCCTAAGGAGGAAAAACTTCCCCACCGGGAATGATAGTTTTCGTTATAAGTTCATCCAATAACATACTATCCTCCACTAAATTGCTAAAATCCTTTCATAAATGCCACATGCTTTAGAATGCTAAAGCGTGGATATCCTCGTACATAGATATAATCAGTACCAAGTAGAAGTATATACATAGTGGCTAATTCATATAAATGCATATATATGAAATTGCTGAGGAATTGCAGTTTCTATTCAAGGTAATTCAGATAATTAGGAGCTATTCGACTTCCTGGTTTCAAAAGGGAAATAAATCTGATTTGCCTAGATTACATGCCCTTTTTCCTTTTTCCTTCTTCGAAGCAACTAATTATGGCAACCAAGGGGCGTAGTTTTGTCAAACACAAGTATGCTTTTTAATTAAGGTAATAGCCAGACTTAATGTCCTCAATACGATTTCCATTTAATATTTTTTAATAATATGTAAAAAAGAAAACAAATTCGCTCATTCACTAACTACATCTAAATTTTAATGTGTTTTTTCGTATATTTTCCATAAATTTAATTTTAGGCTTAGAAAATGCAGAACGATGAACGATGATTTTAAATATTTATTATAACATACAGGGTGAGGCTGCTTTGGATCAGCCTCAATAAAAAAATTTACTAAGGCTTTTGCTCAAAATTTGCGTGTAGTTACCTCAGATAAAATACGTGATGAAACAAACTAATGAGCGTTCAGAATAATCGAACTGCAAACCAAAGCTATAATTATAAAATAAACAAACCTATGTAAACCACTAAAAAATGATTACCAAATAATATTAAATCTATATGCATCACGGCAGCTATAAAATAAATTCGAACCTCTGAAATAAAGTGATTTACATTCATTTTTATTCTGTATCGAGAGAAATAATACTAATAATGT
This sequence comes from Euwallacea similis, assembly GCF_039881205.1. NCBI lineage: Eukaryota > Metazoa > Arthropoda > Insecta > Coleoptera > Curculionidae > Euwallacea > Euwallacea similis. Next base: position 4,539,872 of record NC_089609.1, read on the forward strand.
ATGACTGAAAGATGCATATAATGTTGAGTTATTATATTTTGTCTACGAATGCATTAATGAACACATCTGCGATCGGATAACACTTTACCGTAAGTGTCCGGTAAAAGTTTTTTTGTGCGCAAAATAAAGTGACACATGTCAAAAATTTTTGCGGGCAATGTCAAGCCATTGCCATCGACATGCCTTTCTGCCGCACGTTTAAGTGTAAAGACTTTATTGCTCGCTAATATTTATTGAACTTTCAAATGACCGTCATCGAATTTTAAAAATGTTCAGCGCCATTTTGTGTAACTGCACTTTGAGCTGTCAGTGTCAAATTACCTGTCACTAAATTCCAAAAAATTATATGTATATATACAAAATGACACCCAGCTGCTATTTGATAACCTTGAGCTGTCAATTTCAAATTGCCATGTCAATTCGTTTTGACGGGAGAACAAGATGGAAAGCGACTATACAGGGTGATTCACGTAACTGTTTCATTAGAAACTTTTGTACTTGTAACTAATCTAAATTTTTCATATTTGGGAGTTAAACTAATATAGATAGACTCTACTTTTTTAAAATATTTTGAAGATCATATCACTTCCGGTTATACCGGAAGTCAAGGTCAACTTCCTTATTTCAAATGGAATACCCAGTATATTTTTACATTTTTGGAATCTAGGGATTAAGCTGATTAAATTCTTATTAGGTACTCCTATACCTAAACTTAACCGTTTCAAAGATATTTTGGTTTAAAAGAAAAATCTGTCTAAAACACCATTTCTATAAAATTTAAAATTCTCAGCTATTATTGAAGCTGGCTTTACAAAAATTTGCTGACATGTTAACTAGATATGGTAGATTAGGTTAATGTAAAAAGTTTTTATAAATATCATACAGGGTGACCAAAAAACATGTCATATTTAAAGAACTTTGATAGCAAAAAAGTCGCTTATTTCAAATGGAACACCCCATATATTTTTATGTGTTTGGAATCTAAATTTAATTCTGAATCGATTACTATTAAGCATCCCTATACCTAAAATTAACGCTTTTGCTCTAATTTGCGATTTTTTAATATTGTACACTAATAATTCTAAGTATCTTAGTTGGCTTTGAAAAGAACATGGCTGCTTCCTATAAAATGCGTTAATGTAATTGTCAATTTAATAAGTTCGCTCAACAGTTTAGAATCATGAACTTTAATAATACTTATTCAAATAATGATATTTTAAATTTATTCTTTATTCATGGAGAGTGTAACAAAGTTTTGGAGAGAACTTGCCGTACATTCAACGAAAGATATCCGCATCTTCCGAAAATCACAAAGAACAAATTTAGGATATTGGAATCAAATTTTTTAAGACATGGAAAAGTCGAAACTAAAAAGTCTTATTCTAGACCCATAATAAATAAAAAAATAATAAATCAAAACAAAGAAAATTATATTAAAATAAATGTTCAATATGACCTCCATTAACTTCTAAACATTTCAAAATTCTTTTTTTAACTTCATGTTGTGTCACTTTATTAATTGTAATAGGGCGAAGGTCTTCAAAAACTTGTCGAATTCTATCACAAAGATGTTGTTTGCTTTCTATGGAAACTTCATAAACCCGAGATTTTATATGACTCCATAAAAATAAATCTAGGGGCGTCAAGTCGGGTGTCCTTGGTGGCCATTTCCATGGCCCGTTACATCCGATCCACCGGTCTTCAAATGTCCGATTCATCTCTTCATAAACTTCATAGGAAGAGTGAGCCGGTGCACCGTCCATTTGGTACCAAACAGTCTGTAGCATATTAAGAGGTAAAGTGTCTAAAAAATCGGAGATAATACCTCTCAATATATCTAAATATTTTGAAGTGTTTAAATTTTCAATGTAAATACAATATCTTGCTTCATTATTCATAATCATGGCAAACACGTTAACACTAAAACTATCTTGATGACGGGCCTCTTTGAATATTTGAGGATTTTTTTCTGCCCAATAATGAAGATTTCTTCTGTTTATAAGCCCCCCTTTTGTGAATTTTGCTTCATCTGTCCATATAATATTTGACAAAAATGATGGATCTTCCTGAATATGAACAAGCATAAACTCACAAAATTTACTTCTTCTAACTTTGTCTCCCGGTTTAAATGACTGTACAATTTTATAAGAATAAGAATGCATTCTATGTTTCTTTAGAATCCTCTGAATTGATGAATATGATAAATCTGTAAAAATCATTAGTTGAAGATAAACAATTGCCATCATTAATAACAATAAAAATACAAACTTAAATCATTAGAAGCAGTTCGAATAGAAAAATTCGGATTTGCATTAAAATATCCTAAAACGGTGATTTCATAGTCTTCGCTATTTGTTATGGGTCGAGAATAAGACTTTAGTTTCGACTTTTCCATGTCTTAAAAAATTTGATTCCAATATCCTAAATTTGTTCTTTGTGATTTTCGGAAGATGCGGATATCTTTCGTTGAATGTACGGCAAGTTCTCTCCAAAACTTTGTTACACTCTCCATGAATAAAGAATAAATTTAAAATATCATTATTTGAATAAGTATTATTAAAGTTCATGATTCTAAACTGTTGAGCGAACTTATTAAATTGACAATTACATTAACGCATTTTATAGGAAGCAGCCATGTTCTTTTCAAAGCCAACTAAGATACTTAGAATTATTAGTGTACAATATTAAAAAATCGCAAATTAGAGCAAAAGCGTTAATTTTAGGTATAGGGATGTTTAATAGTAATCGATTCAGAATTAAATTTAGATTCCAAACATATAAAAATATATGAGGTGTTCCATTTGAAATAAGCAACTTTTTTGCTATCAAAGTTTTTTAAATATGACATGTTTTTTTGGACACCCTGTATGATATTTATAAAAACTTTTCACATTAACCTAATCTACCATATCTAGTTAACATGTCAGCAAATTTTCGTAAAGCCAGCTTCAATAATAGCTGAGAATTTAAAATTTTATAGAAATGGTGTTTTAGACAGATTTTTCTTTTAAACCAAAATATCTTTGAAACGGTTAGGTTTAGGTATAGGAGTACCTAATAAGAATTTAATCAGCTTAATCCCTAGATTCCAAAAATGTAAAAATATACTGGGTGTTCCATTTGAAATAAGGAAGTTGACCTTGACTTCCGGTATAACCGGAAGTGATATGATCTTCAAAATATTTAAAAAAGGTAGAGTCTATCTATATTAGTTTAACTCCCAAATATGAAAAATTTAGATTAGTTACAAGTACAAAAGTTTCTAATGAAACAGTTACGTGAATCACCTTGTATATAAGCACTGTATTATCATTACACGTATAATCAAATCGGATATAATAAAATTTAATTCATTTGGACCGATATTCGAGACTTAATATGAAAATCTATTTTCAGATACCTCCTATGCAAAAAACAGCAGCGCAATCGCTGCAGCACCTGCACAGGACAACAGGCAACATCTATGTCATTAGTATCCACGAAACGATCTCAGTCCCTCAACAGAAAACCGACAATGTCCATAAACAGGAGGATCATAAACAACGCCCAAGAATCTTCCATTACCTTGTTGGGTAATGGGCATGGAGATGGACACATTTGTAACAAAATTATTTGAGAGCGATTGCACAAAAGCAGGGAAAACCTTCTGCAAACTGATGTATTTTAAATGGGGTTGAATGAGCGTATATAAAGGGAGCATTTGGCATCTATTTTTGCTAATGAGTTGATAAATGTGAGACTGTGTGTTGTAAACTTGGTTTAAACATTTTGTTTCAAAACTTAGTACTTTTCCTTTCTGATTTAATGGAAATAGTTTTCTTAACAGTGGATAGAAGTTACAGGGTTTACTAGTAGTACGCCTCTGGCTTTCAGTCCTGAGCCATTTTTATTACTAAAGATTACTTTCCTATTGTTGACTACTTCAAATTTAAATATGCAGTAAACAATTTTTCATCTTTTCTGCACTTTGAAGGCTTTACAAGTAAAATTCAACTTTTTAAAGAAATTGGAATATCCATTTGTTATTACCTCTGCAAATACAGTACTTATAAATTAATTTAGATATTAAAGCGAGATAAATAGAATCAAGCACATATTTACTCAGAATGTGTAATATTCGAAATTAAACTTACCTCAGCGTTATCATGGGAAAGCTTACACTTAAAATACCTACTTGTACAAGTGTGACCTAGTAGCAAGTCTTTAAGGTACCTATGCAAATTTTTTGCTTCTTTTTAGGTATGAACCGAACTCACGTACTATTATTAGATGCTGTTTTCTTACATGAGACCTTTATCCCACAAGGTAAAACTAATACCACCTAACGAGTGCGGAAAGTGACATTTTTCCACATGCTGATCGCTGGAACGAGCATTGTGACACTTTCGAACGTGTTCGATGCCGTAGTACTGTACATACACATAATCGGTTCAATGTTTTTTCGTAAAAAGTATTCCAAATCTATATGAAAACATCCACGTCCAATAGTTTTGCTTTGGAGTGTATCCCATCTTTCGGCCCCCTTTCCCCTGTTTCCTACAATTCCCTGTTGTCGTTTTCTTTTCATACTTTTTTCAGCGTATACAGGGTGATTCTTAACTTGTACTCATAAATGTGGAAAATTGCGACTTGATTAATAATGACAAAAAAAATTTTAATTTTTTTTTCGAAGTTAACTTGATAAAACAAAATTTTTTATCAGCTACTTTCACTAAAAACTACAGAAAAAACAACGATATAACAAACAAATTGGCTAGCTACAGATCCAGGCCGTACCTTTTCAAGGTACTAGTGCTTGTTTTTTCCAAACAAGACGAACAAGTATCACAACATTTCTTGGAGGTAGTGAAATGGAAACGATCCCTGCTCTATTTTAACTTTTAAATCCCAATATTTGGCTTGGAACCACCAACTGGCCATGCCCTGATATGCGCCACAATGAGCTTTAAAGAAAATGTGCCGTTTTTGAAAAACCAGTCGATTTTTGTTTACAAAAATATACAGTAGCGGACAAAGGTGGAGCTACAAACATATTCTTGAAAATATTCAAGGTTTGCTACGACTTATTCATAAATTAGTAATATAAAAATTATGTTAGGATATCTAGAAATAACGTTGCAGAAAATTATAAGTTTATTCCTGAATTTAAGGTATTTAACAACAAAAACGAATAAATGTGGCGGACAAAAGTAGAGCAACAATATATAAAAATTCTTTCTGACGTCTTTTTTTCTCAAACACATTTGAGTTATTGCGTTTAGCATTATTGATGAAAACCAGCAAATATGCCTCGTGCTAAATCTCTCTCAGTACAATTGAAGCAATTAATTGTTTCGAAGTTTGAATCTAGAATGTCCTAAAGTGATATTGCTAGAGAATTAAATCTTAATCCCTCTATAATCTATAGAGTATTGACTGTCTACAAGATTCGTAGAAGTTTAGTGAGTCCTCCAAAAACAGGTCGTCCTCGAAAGACAACAAGAATTCAAGACAATAAAATTGTGAACATTTCGAAAGGGGATCCATATAAAACAGCAGTTGATATTGCACAGGAATGTAGTGACTTTGGTGTTTCTGTAAGATCAATTTGAAGACGCTTACAAGAAAAAAGTTTGAATGCCCGCAGACACGCTAAAAAACCTTTCATTTCTAAGAACAGGATGGCCCGGCTCCGTTTTGCAAATGACCAACTTAACTGGAGTTTCGAAAAATGGAAAACTGCTATTCTCTGACGAGAGTAAATTTAATTTGTATTCCTCGGATGGCATTCGATATGTCAGGCGTCCTCCAAATGAAAGGTACAAGCCAAGTACACTAAAGGCACAATTAAATTTGGTGGGGGTAACGTATTAGTGTGGAGATCATTTTCCGGGTTTGGAATGGGACCATTGATAAAAATAGAGGGCATTATGGACCGGTTTAAATATCTGGAGATATTAACGGATCGTATGTTTCCGTTTGCAGAGGAAAACTTGTCATTGTCATGGATTTTTCAACATGACAATGACCCGAAGCATACTGCGAAAATAATAAAAAAATATTTGGAAGAGCAACGGGTAAATGCAATGCAGTGGCCTGCCCAAAGTCCCGACCTTAATCCAATAGAGAACTTATGGGAGATAGTAGACCGTAAAATAAGGACAGAGATTCGACAAAAATTTAGAAACCACAGAATTATTCACCGCCATTTCAACTGCATGGAATTCCATTTCAGAAGAAACCATCAATAAATTATTAAAATCTATGAGGAATAGATGCATTGAAATTATTAAAAACAATGGTAATGCTACTAAGTATTAGTTAAAATTTTCATAATCATTCAAAATTTCATATGTTGCTCTATTTTTGTCCGCCACATTTATTCGTTTTTGTTGTTAAATACCTTGAATTCAGGAATAAACTTATAATTTTCTACAGCGTTATTTCTAGATATCCTTACATAATTTTGATATTACTAATTTATGAATAAGTCGTAGCAAACCTTGAACATTTTCAAGAATATGTTTGTTGCTCCACTTTTGTCCACTACTGTATAGAGTGTCCCCTAATTCCGCACTTGACTACTTGTTTGCGCATTCATATCACTTCCCACTAGATGCACTAGATTAGTAAATAACATTTGTTTTGTCTGAATTCGTTTCTAGTTATCTTTGCAAGAGGTTGTCCGCATAAGAATCACCCTGTATTTGCGTTCATGATTTTTTTTATTCCGTAGTTATTTTACATATTTATTTCTTTAAAATTACATTGCTATTTCGATTGTAAATAATTAAGGCCCACAAACCGTCGCTAATGCACACAATCAATCTGCACATATGAATTTGTAAAGCTTGCATTAAGTCAAATTATGAAAATTTGTGATACTATCATGCATTTATTGCAAATTTTCTATCGTGTTGATCCCTCCAAATTTTATGGTACTTAGTCAAAGCTAAATATGTTAATTACATAGATGTTTTTTATTACGTCAGTAACAGTAATATAGAAACGTTCACGTGTAATTCGTTTGCATACAAGAAAACCAGTATTAAAATATTTAACATAAATTATGTATATTTGATTGGTCACAGAGAATTTGTACAAAATCTAAAGATGTAATGTATGTAGATGTAGGCAGTACCCCCCTTAAAGATCTGAAAATAAAATAAATGTTTATTAAGTCGTTTAATTGTTTTATTAGCAGGACCTGATTGTTTATTCATAAGTTCCTCAAATCATATTTTTTAACCAGAAAATTTAATTAGATAAAATTTCAAAAAACGAAAAAGAAAAAATATATGTATAAAAATACAAAATAAAAAGTTCAAAGATGCTATGGAAATTTATCAAAAATTAACAAACACAAATTTGCTGTCAGTAAACAAAGCTTTTTCGTTAATAAACGAAGCTTCAAAATGGAGATGTAGATTTTTAATTTAATTTTCAATAAAACGTTGAATAAGAGTACAATAAAAAAAGCCAAGTAAAATTTTTAAATAGTGCTGGAACTAAATACAAAGACATATAGAGTGGATATTTTATATATATATATATATATATATATATATATATATATATATATGTTGTATTTATATTTCCGAGAAGCTAATTACAATTAAAATCATATTCGACAATAATTTATTATATTATGGTTTTCATTTTCATTATACGCTTTTCATGGAATCGAAGTGTAATTCATACACATTGCGATTCATAACGAATTAACTAACGCTCATACATAAACTTGTTTATGTTTACACATTGGGCAGAAAACCTCTGATTTTTTTTGGTAATTTTAAATTTTGTTGTTTCCAGAGTGTTCTAAAAATATTTCCAAAGTGATAATTATAATAATATAAGTTTAAGTTACCTGAAACCTTTTTTACAATAAATAGGGGCTGTCTCCCTCTCGATTAGAAATTTTACGAAATTTCTAGTCAACAGCGAAAACAATTTCATTCCTAATTGAGCAACTTTTTTTCAGCCGAGTTTATTTACATAACAAGAGAGATTTCTTTGGATTGTTTTGTAAAACAGATTGATGCTTCAATTTAGTCAGATAAACTTATTAACGTTTAAGCCATCCCAAAGAATAAAATAATAATAAAAAACTTTTTTTAATTATCAATTAGATGAGAAGAAGAAAGCTGCCGGGTCAAACGCGAAAATTTTAAGCTATAAAGAAGAATAAAAGAACTTCTGAGAGATTCGAAATATTTATTTTTTGTCGGCGTTTTTATGTGGCCAGAATTATTCATATAAATTGAGAAGGGTAAATGCTAAATTTCATCCTATTTAAATTGAGTTTTTAAAGCTCTCGCAAGGGGCTGTTTACACTGGAAGTGCAAATAAAATATTTTCACAGACATCATTTAAAAACAGCCTTGCCGTTCGCAATTAATAAATACGTAATATCCGAAGAGCTCTCTGATGCAGGTGGGCAGTATCAGAAAGCATCAGAGAGGCTACAAATGCCATTTCGAAAAGGTCCAGAGATTATAGACGCACAAAGTTATCACAACGATTTTTAGGATAGCAAAACTTGTTTTTGGGACACACTGTATAAACACTATCATCGATTAAAAACGGCCTTTCCGCTTGTAATTAATTAATACATAGTATCCACCAATTTATTTACCATATTATTTGATTTATAAAATATTTTACAAGTAAGTCCTATTCCCACGCACGTTGAGACCGTTTTTTTGGCAACTTCTGTAATTTTGGTCGGTGCAAATTGTGGCCTGCGCACATCGCCTTAAAATAACACTCGCTACAAGTACAAAATAAACTAAACCGAGCTAACATAAATCTAGAAAATTAGCAAATCATAAATTAATATATTTATTCTCAACTTCCTCCCAAGTTTCCATTTTCTACTTCAATTTCCCCGCTTATCTCTACCGGATATTTCCTGGCATATTTACCGCAATATCGCAACTTGTCTCACAACAACTTGGACTAATTAGTAAGAGCCAAAGTAAAATAAAAAGCTAACAAATTCCCCCATTTTTAAATCGAGTTTCGGCCAAAACTGGATGGGTAACTAAATTAGTTTAAGCTCTTGAACTCATGTTTTTGCACCTTCGTTTGCCTCTCGAGAATAGAGTTTTTACTCTCATTTTATCCTCCCTCCAAAAAGGGAGATTAGCTTTGGTGTAGTTTCGAACAATGAAACAAATTAAATTAATTCAGGAAGGTCTAATTTGCGAAAAATAAAATTCTGATAAATTGCGCAGTTTTCTTCTCCTTTCGAGGTGCTTCTTCGAAGTTACTCAAAAGAGCTGGAATTTTCTCTATTAAATATTCCAATTATTCACTTGCTCTCGCCCACAAGACTGATATTATTAAACTTACCGACTGCCAAAAGTACTTGATTAAAAACTAAACCATTCCTTGTCAGAGCCAGGAAATCCTCGAGAAGTTGAGCGGGAACTTCTTAGGCACTTATCCCACCAGGAAATTAATTGCTTATTAGACGCTCCATTTAAGATTACCGAAGCACCTTTAGACGGAATTCCTTATCAAATAATCCTAGCTATCCATCGATACTTGAACTGGTTATTACACGAAATTAACAATTCGTTATGTGTAATTGGAGCACCTTTTATTGGTTTTATTTTATTACTGTTATTGCCTTATTAATTTTTTTGTTGTTATCATTAGTGTCATTGGTACAACTTAAAACGTCGGAAAACTCTAAACCCTCTTTGATTTTTTGAGATTAAAAAAAAAATTATGTATACAGTGGGGTAAAAAGGTCACACCGCGTAATTAGTGAATACATAAAAATCCATTAAAAATACATAAAACTAAAAAAAATCAGTGGAAAATAGGTTTTGTGAAACCTCTGATGTTTCACATGACAACGTACAAAAATGCTACATGTTAATACTGTCTAATTTGTAACGTTCCCTTTTGAACACCTTCCATTTCTAGCACAAACTCATCTAACTGCTAATTACGTAAACCAGCAAAAGCCAAATTTCTACCGTAATCCCCAATTTATTACGTGTTACGCTGCCTGGTTAAAACTGACGAATACGCTTTGAGACAAACCGTTGAAAAAACATTTCACTCGTTTCTTTAGGATCTAGTCCATAAAATGATCCATTTCACTCTTCTCAAAATTTTTGCTTGTAATGATGTAACAATTTCTAACAATTTTCTAGTGGTGAGAGGTCTATTAAAAAAAAAACAAAAAAACCTTTTTTGTTCTTGTTTTTTTTATTACACATTTTTTAAATAGATATTTGTATTTAAAAAAAAAACAGTGTAATCGCATTTTGCCAGATTTGCGATGCTCATCGGTTCAGGTTGAGACCAGATTCCAATGAATTTGAAGAAACTGTGCCAAATAAAAAATTTTCGTAGAAGCAATAATAACGTAAATATTCATTGGTGCAAGCACATTAAATCACCATGTACCTCTCTCTATTCTTAATATAAGAAAGAACAAAAAGTTCCGGTAATTTTTATGAATTTCCAGGAAATTTTAATAGTGTCATCAAAATAGCATGTAGTAATGGCTTCTCTACTAATAGCGAAAAGTTAACGTGGCCCTATAACCACAAGTTATGTTTTCCTAACTTTTCTTAACCAGTACTCACAACTTGATCTAAATATTAAATATCTCATAAGCGCCGAGTGAGTTTCTCTTAGCCCGGTATAGAGGAAACAAATTGAAAAAGTTCAAACCTTATACATCAGTTATCTAGGAAACAAAGCGAAGAAAATGAAAAAGTACCGCTTAGCGAATGATGTTGATATATGGCCTCATCACCTTATTTTTACAGAATCTGCAAGAGTGTTAAAGTTAGTTCGAGACACCCTGTATACACTATCGTTCTTAAATAGAAAACAATTTGCATAACAGGATGACGAATGGAGATAAATTCCGGTTTAGCAAATACACAAATCTGAAGAATGATAGAACTTCCCTTGCAACCATACCAATCATCCAATCAGTAAACTTGACATTGCTCCGACTGATGTACCAAATACAGCTGCAAAAACCAGACTTAATCCAATTAAATCTTCTCGTTTCGAACTAATCCAGTCATCATCATCTATGAGGCTGACTGCCCCATTAGGAGTTATGCAAATTACATATTCGATCCGTTTTTGCATTTATAGACCCTGCTGAAAAGAGCAGCTCTAGCGATAAGCAGAGAGTTGATTATTAAAACGTGTACGGTCTATTCATTGTTCAGCTTATGCTATTAAATATGTAAATCGGTGATGGTTTTTTAACCCATTTTCCCGAATTTTATTACCCAACTTAAACTAAAATGTAATCATAGCGGATGAATTAATTGAACTTTCGATCGATCTTACTTATCCAGCAAGCTTAGCGTAATTGGCCTTTAATCCCTCAAGACCCCTTAAGGTGCCTTAAGACTTTTATCGAAAAATGGAGAGAAACACGAACGGCACTGGGTGAAAAACAATTGGTACCTCCCTAACCCTGATCCCACCGAAGTCGGGCGGTTTCAAACATCTGCCGTTCGGATCAACAATGAGTTTCCGGTTTCAAAAATCACAGATGGCACAATGGCACGTGCCAGTTCTTAAGGTGATAGCGGAGGAAAAAGGGAACAAACACATGTTTGTTTGAAAAAGTAAATGAAACATGTGGTACTTGTGTAAATCGGAAGCGATGTAATTTTGCGTTTATCAATTTTGATAATAAAATAGCCATTCGACTTAAAAAAAGATCTTCAGATCTTTTTGAAGCCAAAGAGAACACTGCATGTGCATCCCTTCATACGAGCAGATTTACCTGTCCTTGGGCACCTAAACAGGGTCTATAAAGGGCCTGGGAAAGTATTTCGTGAGAATCGGCCCTTGGCCGATCTTACACACAGTATTATTTTTGAATCCTTTCTTCTCTTATAAACGGATTGTTCTCAAGTGAATCCAAATAAAAGGGTATTTAAGATCAACATTGGTGCCACGCAGTTATAGGTTATTGGGTTCATCATTATTGCGACACAATAACTAATAGGAATGGTCACCATAATAGAAAAGAATTTGACATTTTTGTTTTGTTGCATCCGTATGTTGCTGTAACATATGCGAATATTTTTGAGAAAAGTAATTATATAGAATAAGTTGATGGTTATCGATTAAGTACCTCGGAAACTATCTGAGCTGCAAAGTAGCTTAAATAGGCGAAGAACCGAGGTTCTATCGTAGAAACAATTATGCAGGCAAATTCAGTATTATTTATTTATTTAATAATTTGAAGCCCCCATAATCATACTAAACGTGTCAAGCGTTAAAACTCTGAAAAAACTGCAAATATTTCGAAGTTACAAAGTAACCAAGCTAGCAAATGAGACCCTGAGGGGAAACTAATGTTATTACGTCACACGGCGTAATAGATTATTTGCAAACGTAAGTAATTTAACATACTTAAACAAATTTAAATGAAATTAAGGAAGAATCTGTTCTTATTAGACTCGTAAGACAACAGACTTAATCGTGTCAAAAGCGCTCTTTTAAGCACTATTTGCACTATACAGGGTATTTCAAATTCGACCCTCACCATTGGGATCTCGGAAACTAGAGGAGATACGAAAAAGTTTAAATGGGGGCAAAGTTGCGCAATCTAGTGCTTGATCGAATACCGTTTTCAAAATTTTAATTTTCCGAGTACTTCCGAAGATATCCGAGAAAAACTAAAAATTAAAAAAAAAATTTATTTATTTTTAGCGTTATTTGACAAGAAAGGTTAAATCCATAAGCACATTTTCATTGTCACTTTTTCTCAGCTACACAATGACATATTCAAATTTGCGATCCGACGTTTCGTCTTTCGGCTACCATCATCAACTTTATTTTTTCTTATGGGCGCCATATTGGATTTTTCGACAAAAAAATAGTGCGTTTCATTCTGAATTCATTGATATAGAACTTCTTATAATTTACTTTTTTAAAAGCCGAAATATTTAAATAAAAAGAAATATTATATAGGTGGCCTTGACTCCATCGAAAGACTTTCTTTTGTTCGCGTTATATGACAGAACTTCTCAAACGACTTTAGAGCGTGTGCAGATTTCCAATGAAAATGAGTTTCCGAAGTGAAGAAAAACGAGATATGTTAAGACTTTATTACAAATTTGATAGGAACAGTACGAAAACAGCTCAAATGTATTTTGAGTTATATCCGGAAAGACAACAGCCGCATAGAACATTATTTAAAACTTTGGACGAACATTTAGCTGAGTTTGGTGTTTTTGAAAAACCTAGGATGAAGTATGGAAACAGAATGAAAGAAGATACTACTGGCAGAGACAAAACTAAATTATTATTAAATGATACAACAAGTGTTCAGATTGACGACCTTCCTCCTGCATACATAAACGAACACGTCTATTTAAATTAGTGACAGCCCTAATAATATTTCTCCTTCTGATTACTCTACATTGTGTAATGATGTTTTCTCTAAGTTCTTCTATTGTGTTATAATCTCGATTCTCATATATTCTATTTTTCAAAGTGCCCCACAAAAAAGTCGTCAATTTGAGCACTTGTTGTAACATTTAATAATAATTTAGTTTTGTCTCTGCCAGTAGGTTATTTCTAGTATCTTCTTTCATTCTGCTTCCATACTTCATCCTAGGTTTTTCAAAAGCACCAAACTTAGCTAAATGTTCGTCCAAAGTTTTAAATAATGTTCTATGCGGCTGTTGTCTTTCCGGATATAACTCAAAATACATTTGAGCTGTTTTCGTACTGTTCCTATCAAATTTGTAATAAAGTCTTAACATATCTCGTTTTTCTTCACTTCGGAAACTCATTTTCATTGGAAATCTGCACACGCTCTAAATTCGTTTGAGAAGTTCTGTCATATAACGCGAACAAAAGAAAGTCTTTCGATGGAGTCAAGGCCACCTATGTAATATTTCTTTTTATTTAAATATTTCGGCTTTTAAAAAAGTAAATTATAAGAAGTTCTATATCAATGAATTCAGAATGAAACGCACTATTTTTTTGTCGAAAAATCCAATATGGCGCCCATAAGAAAAAATAAAGTTGATGATGGTAGCCGAAAGACGAAACGTCGGATCGCAAATTTGAATATGTCATTGTGTAGCTGAGAAAAAGTGACAATGAAAATGTGCTTACGGATTTAACCTTTCTTGTCAAATAACGCTAAAAAAAATTAAAAATGGATTCTCCAATTTTTAGTTTTTCTCGGATATCTTCGGAAATACTCGGAAAATTAAAATTTTGAAAACGGTATTCGATCAAGCACTAGATTGCGCAACTTTGCCCCCATTTAAACTTTTTCGTATCTCCTCTAGTTTCCGAGATCCCAATGGTGAGGGTCGAATTTGAAATACCCTGTATACTATTCCTTGAGCCACTGCCCGAGAGAAATAAACGCCATGAGGAAAGTAATAACAAACATTTTTTTATATCAAATTAATATCAAAAACATAAAAAAATACTTAGCAGTTTACGTTACCTTTAACGTCTTTCGTGCCCAAAGTTCCCACAATACAGAACAATTTCTTGGAATAAGGGTTTGCACACACACAATCAATGACGTAACGTGCATTGAAAAGCGCACAAAAGCCTATAAGAAATTCTTGAAATTCTTAAACTTGGCATTAGTGAAGTAACTATATGCATGGACTAAAGGGCAAAAGCAGTTTTTTGCACAAAAACTTCGCATTGAACTCTGTAACTTACAATTTTCTCTTTCGAGATTTTTAGAAGCATTTTAAGAACTAGACCACTTGATCCTAGAATTAAGCAAGTCTTCTGATTATCTGGACAGCTGTTTGAAAGGGTTAAAACGCATCAAAACTAATGAAAAAAAACCCAAACACCTGCCATTATTATAAATTTTCTTCGGTTTGGCTTCCTTCAGCAGCTGAAGACAACAATCGGTGAATTCGGACTTTTAGATGATCTATACGATCGATTAATTCAAGTACGAAGAATAATTGTTTTCACGAGTCACCATGAAAATTATTGTGCGACAAATTTGCTTCAGATCGTTGTTGAGTTGAGGTCATCATCGCTAATTGCTCTGAGAAATGGGTGTTGGTCTATTGCTTATTAGCAAAAAAACATGGCGTCGTTTGATGGATAATAACCTTTACGTAAATGCAGTTCACACGACTTTGATTTCCTGCACGGTAGTTATGAATTAAACGGATATAAAACTCGTACTTAAGGAAAACGTTGGTTGCACCCTACCAACATTTTCCTACTTTTCGTAATACGTGTGATTCTAATTATTGTACATGTATAGTTATACCGCTAGTAAAATCTTCACAAAAATCAAATAAATCCATGGGCAAAACCCAAAAGAAATGCGCGAAATACTCTTTTAGCGGTAGACGTCAAAAGGCGAATTCCTGGATTTTAACCAGCCAGACACTTTTTGGAAAGTTAGGCCCCTTTCTACCAGGTTAAACTTTTCTACAACACTTGAGCAGCACTTGATATCAACATTTTGTATGAATTTTTTCGTATACGAAACCCCTAACTACTTGGTAATAACAGGCAAACTTAACTCAAGTTCCTGCCTTTAACAAATAATTCGTTACGAAATGTCATTAAATTAGAGAATTTTCCTTCAAGAAAATTTTCTATACGATTTTTATATAGCTCAAAAGTCATTACTAATGCTGCTATATACAATTTTACTCCTAATTTGTTAGTATTCGGAAACCTACCAAAGTTGCCTGCATAGTCAACATCCCGGCTCAAATACGTGCTGAAAATTTTTCTTTTTTCCCCTCAGAATAGAGAATAGTTATTGTTTTCACAAGAACCTACATAAATTTTATTATGGTCGATACAAATTATCAGACGAACCGATATGGAAAAGTCTGCATGGTAAAACCGCCCTGCCCTCCAAACATGCTACTTCACATCTTCTAAATAGGTAGCTCTATACAGGGTATTTTTTTAACACGAGTCATAACCCACTTTTATTTTTCTTATAGTCTCCAAGATACACATAGGTGCAGACCTAATTTGAGCATACTGTGTAGCTTGGCGAGGATAAATTTATATGTCAATAGTGCCAATCTGACAAAAACATGATGGCCAGCTGAGCGAGAACTGTTAAGTGGTACAAACAGTGGTCTCCCGGGATGTGCATCGGTCGATTGTGGGAAAACTACAGATGTAAAAGGTTTGAAAATTTTATTTTGTACCGAAGTCGATCGCAGCACTTCACCTAAAGTATTATATCCAATAGTAGACATGAATTAACAATCGATTGTTGCAGTTCTTGGAAATCGTCCGGTAATTTTTTATTACACTTATTCCACGTTCATTAATATAAATTTATACATCTCCATGTTGCACATATTACGAGTGTTCCATATCCCCCGATGAAGAATTTTTGGGGTTTTGAAGTCTTAAAAACAAATCCCCATGGATTTGACTTCAAACCGCCATTTTGAATGGTAGTGCCTATATTTCATGAATATTCACAATAAATCTAAACCGCATTGTTTTCTCTTTAGTAGTGCAACCAACGTTACTCGCCCATTGAAAGCCATCTGTAGGTAGCCAGTGTGCTGCGATTGATGATGTGCATGGTAGGAAAGGAAGAGGGTTGCCCCCGGCCTGGGTACCAGACCATCACATGCCACCATTAAATTCGTACGGGCAACCGGCCGAGAAGGAACAGGAATAACGATTTCATACGGGTTCAAGTCGTTTATTTCGGGAATGACTTGAATAATTATTTTCGCGAGTTCGTATTATTATAGTGAATACTCTTATTGGATTACTCTCAGCGAGTTCACTTCCTACGGTATTACAGGTAAGCTACAGCGTGTTCCTTTATTAGAAAAAACTCTTTGCTTAGCCCCTAACTCAACATATTCTTGTAGAAAACAAAAAAGGCTCTAATTGAAATTACGCTAAACGGGAATTGTTGCTCAATGCCTGCGAGAGCGACCTGAAGAAAATAGAGTAAAAGGCGCGTTGAGCAATAGTAAAAACTTTTTACGCTGTTTACCTTCAATTAATCAAAAACTCACAATGGCATTATTTGCTTGCCAATTTGCCTTAAGGGCGATTTGGTAAACGTATTGATTATTTCATAATCAAATTAGATTCTAATGATTTAAAAATTCTGTTGGGTACGTTCAGCAAACTCAATTTTATGCTCCAAAGATACGAAAAACTCTTTGATTTTGAGCAATTTATTAAGAACACATTGAGGCTTCTCTGGTTAAAAAAAAGATCAGAGAAGATCCAATAATAGAACACGATATGGACTAACTAATAATAAATTCCTCAGGTGTTAATAATGATAAAATGTGTGCTATCACGACTTATTTTAGAATTTCTCACTCATAATAGGAACTGAAAAAAGAGGGTCCCTACTACGTTGAAATCCTAGAAAACATTAATTGCTAGTTGACGCTCTAGGGATTAGAGGCATAGAAGAAAAGTAATGGAAACCTGGTTAATGGCTGAAGGCTAAAAGTTTTCTACCCAGAAAGTCAGAGCTAAATCAATAGAGAATAGTGGACAGGAATATCGTGTTAAGTAATTGGTTTATTAGAATTAATGGAATGGAAACTGAAATACGTATTTTATTGGAAACTGATGATAACTATAGTTAGCAAATCCGACATCTTCTGTCCCTTTCAACCAAATCAAAACAGCAATCTATCCACACATATACAATGTAAGCCTACATAATCATTTCTCAGTGGATAACCTAAAGCCTCTGGATATTCGATACGCTCTCTCAACATCGAATTGCTTAATATATTCATTAATACTGGTGCAACATCGTCCGATATTGATTCAAGGAGATTATTTATTATACAAAGTGCACTGCAACTAGACATGGTAAATACAAACGATGGGGAAAATTGCAACTGATCGACATTTCCACACTAGTGCGGGAAAGTGTCCTTTTTACTGCTTTATTTCGCGCCGAAACGCACGCTCTTGCCGCTTTCTGTTTTCACGCAGGAAGTTTTCCGCACTTAAATGTGTACGAAAAATTGACCTGTTTCGTATGCGAATAAACAATGATCTTAGGATTGCTGCTGCTGACTGCTGGATTAATGGATGGAAGCCGTAAGATACTGTCTATCCAATAATTTCCATTTAACATTTTGTTCCAATTCTAACACTAGAAAAGATATCAGTCAAGCTTCAGCATACTGTTGGGACATACTGTATGTGATACACGATATACCCAGAATTTTCACGATACGTTTTACAGCTTGCGTTAACGTTATTAACGGGGTGGCAAGACATTTCTGGTCAAGAAAAATCTGGGAAGATCGGTAAAGTCATTTATCAAATGCGTTCCAGTCAAAATTGGATTTAAAGTCGAATAAAATTGTTGAATATTAAATTGGAATGTTGTAATCGTGGAAAAAATCTTCACAATATCTTAAAAATCGTTGATAAAATCTACAGAGCGGTATTTTCTCTTGGAGCAACTTTTTCCTTTGACTCGCCCCGAATCTTTTTTGCGGTACGCTACTAGCGGGTCAATCTTTATAATCTCACAACGCAGTAATTGAAAAATTGCTTGCTGGAACATGGCCCCGAATAAGTATGACTCAAAGACTTTGCTAAAAATTTTCCCAAAAATGCATTGTATTCATTTGTTCAGATCAAGCATTTGGGTTACTGTGATCGATTAAATTATTATGAGTATGGTACATTAATTTTACAGCAGGTAATTGAGCCCAAAGCCTGAAAATGGTAAAAAAATGTTCTCAAAGGATTTCTTTTGCTTAACTGCCAAAGAAGCACTGGAGGCAGCAGGAAAATAATTATTATCGTGGTGAAATCCCATTAAAAATCGACCTGATAATCGACCAATTCCATCGCGGAATGATGCCAAGATGGAACGTTTTGAAGAATGATGAGAGCCTGAACCGTTTCTAACTTTTGTTATGATTAATCTTTCTACAATTCTG
Organism: Euwallacea similis; assembly: GCF_039881205.1. Taxonomy (NCBI): domain Eukaryota; kingdom Metazoa; phylum Arthropoda; class Insecta; order Coleoptera; family Curculionidae; genus Euwallacea; species Euwallacea similis. Next base: position 4,558,786 of record NC_089609.1, read on the forward strand.
AAAAGCTGGATAAATACGAAATTGACGTCAAAAACCCCTACTGAGCCCTTATGGAAAAACTACCAATCTTTGATCTGTTGTGGTCTCAGTTAATCCTGAATTTGTCACTATTATAAAAATTGCGGTTTCAGAATTCATCTTGCTCTGAAACAAAAACGTCATGTGACTAAATTCTCCATTACCATCGGTTGGATATACCGAGTATTAACGTATGAGGCGAGTTTTCCAATGTTCATATTTACACTCAAACTATGGGATATAATGTGTTGAGGAGCAAATTTAACATTTGCTCCCTGCCGGTAAGGGGACCCTGAATCGCAAACTGCGGGGGGCCTTCTCGTTACACCGCTGCGACTTGCTCCGGCCGCTAATCCCGCGCGCACGACAATTAATAGTTATTTAGCAAACGAGTTGATTAATGACGGCGATTAATAATCAAGACATTATAAATTGTTTGTAAAGATTATTAATCGTTCTAAAAGTTAATAGAAGTTGAAATTAATATTCGCTTATCGATCGACTAAAAGAAATCTGTTTATTGCATTTCGAAAAAAACGCATAAAACGTTTCAAAATTTCTCCCAAAGTTGATCAATTATCTCCCTTTTTTACGAGCAGTTTTTAGCTCGATTGGCTTAATAAAAAGGCAATTTTTCACAGGTAAAACTTCTTCGTTATCGGCGACCCGACGCGTAATTTCATTAACACTATTAATTTGGAATTTATCATGTTCCCAAGGCTATTATAAGCATTTTGCGCATAACAGGTATATTTCGGAAATAAAAATTCAACAAACGTCTCCTTTTTAACCGTTTATTCTGTGTTTGTGACTATTTAGGTATTCTTTACGCCGAAAGATAATGAGTCATACTGCTCAGCGATCACCATAATTTAATGCAGAACCTGTCTCGGATTTAAAACAATAAGTTTCAAGAAGTGCAATGCACTCAAGGCGCAATTTAGAATCAGACGCAGATCAGCTCGAGCATGAAAAGGAAAATTTATGTAAAATTGGACATCAAATCTTAATTTTTGTGTTGTTTTGATTCGCACAGCAACTTCTAACTAGCTTAAAACCTCGTTTCACCCGAAGCAGGAATTCTATACAGAGTCTAAAGATAGGTAATTACCTAAATAATCGTTACCTCTGAAACGTAGAACTATAATGGCGCCCGTAGTCGAAGAAGTTAGGTGAATTATTTTAATTTTATGCCCGGAGCCACTACCATTAACGTGTAATGCTCGCATAAGCCTATAAACCGATAATTTCCATAAATGTTCTCTGTGTTTTAACTTCGCTTTTAATATCTACTCATTATAGAAGTGTATGATTAACGGTTTGCAAGCTATAGATTACTTTGAGTAATACGTCAGCCCAACGTAACAGAAACTAGTAAATATATTACCAATCATTTGTTAAAACACAGAAATTAGCTACACTTTTTTCATCATATTTCAATGATAATCATTGCAATGATATATATAAAGATATATGTGTTCATTGGAAACTAAGCAGCATTCACTCTAGTTTTAATGAAAATGTTTGTCATCGACAGGTCTCTAAAGCAATTTACTACCTATTTGTTCAAAAAAAATCCTGATTTACTGTCCATTAATACCATACTATTAATGAGATACCTATTACAATTAAGTTTAAAATTTCTGGCTAAACCAGTCACAGTGGTTCAAATTTGGCCGGATGGTATGTATAAGGTGGGCAAATTTCGATATTGATATAGGAAATCTCTGTAGCGCAGGGGAGAGAGAAAAATCTACAGAGCTCTCTCGATTTTTGTTCCCAAGCTAAAAGGAAGCTGTATGTCTTTTCAAAAATAATAGAATAATATATGGTTTCATTGAAATCCATTGAAGCATTCTCCAGATATAGCAATATGTTTTTCTTTCAAGAACTTTGACCGCCAATAGCGTCTAAACGAAACACTTTTTTAAAATAATTTTTGAACCAAATCTTAATGTGTTGCCTCAAATAATCTCAAGATACCATTTTTGACATACATTTTTGAGACACCCTATACATATATGTATACAGGGTTATTCACCTAACCCGTTTATTAGAAGTTTACTAGGATCTAAAAGTGATACGAATTTGAAAATTTGGAGTTAAGTTAAGTTCGATATGTACTATTTTTTAAAAATATTTTCAACTTGCCGTCACTTCCGGTTTAACCGAAAATAGCTGTAACTTGCTTATTTCAAATGGAACTCCCAGTATATTATTTTATTTTTAGATTCTACATAATATTTTAGGTACATTTTCTGTATAATGTTCTATACTTAATTCTTACCGTTTTTGAGATATTTGACCTTGAATTAAAAACGTGCCTCTGTAATGACCAAATTTAAAGTTGTATATCTCCGCAGTTATTAAAGACATAATCATCATATTTTGTAGAATGTCAATACATAGTCTTAGGTTCACATTTTCACTAGCTATATGGCTTAGTATTATACAGGGTGTCCAAAATTCAGCTCCTAACATTTACATTTTTGAAGTTGCAAAAGTCGTTTTTTTTTAAATGAGACACCCTATAACTTTAAGCAGTATCAAATAGAAAATGTAATTCTCTATCGAACTGTATTAGGGTTACCTATACCTATTCCAAACCATTTTCGAAATAATTAAGTTTATGTGAAACTAATAGTACATATTCATTCTGGTAAATTTTTATTTTTCGCGTAGTTGGCCATGGAAAAGAAATAATGACAGTTACTACTTACATTGCAGGTTTTTGTTTTTCGGAGGCTGTTAGTAGCAAAATTAAAGCGAAACTTTCAATCAAAATGGAAGAATACACAAACGCTCATATTCTCAATTTGTTTTATATTCACGGAGAATGTTATAAACTATTGGAGAGAACTTGCCGTGTTTTTAATGAACGACATCCCCATTTGCCGCCAATAAACAAGACAAAATTCAGGAGAATTGAAACTAACTTTTTACAATTCGGAAAAGTTAGCGCTACAAAAAATGTTCTTAAACCATTGTTGAATAAAGAAGTACATAATAATAAATAAGGTTAATAAACTAATTATTGTAACTAAATTTCAACAATCTTCGACACAAAGAAATTGTATTATAATAAATGTTCAATATGTTGACCGTTCATCTGAAGGCACAGATCAATTCTTCTTTGGACTCCTTCTACAGCTTGTCGAACTTGATTATTGTCCAGTTCGTCAAACGCTGTCCGCACCCTGTTGAGCAAATCTTCGCGGGTATTTACTGGAGAATAATAAACCTTGCTTTTAATATAGCCCCATAAAAAAAAATCTAAGGATGTTAAGCCAGGAGACCGCGGTGGCCATCTCCAAGGGCCATTGAGTCCAATCCAGCGATCATCAAACATTCGTGACAATTGTAAGTAAACCTCGCGAGAATTGTGTGCAGGAGCCCCGTCTAACTGATACCAGCAATTTTGATGATCACCAATAGAAATTTCTTCTACAAATTGAGTAACAATTTCTCGAAGGATTTCCAAATATTTGTCATTATTTAAATTTGCATTGTAAATACAATATCGAACCTGATCATAGCATAATACACTGAAAACATTAAAACTAAACATGTCTTGGAAATGTACATTGCGTAAAACATGTGGATTTTCTACTGCCCAGAAATGCTGATTCTTTCTATTTGCTATTCCTTCTCTAGAAAACTTCGACTCATCTGTCCAAAGTATTTTTGAAAGAAATTGAGGGTCTTCTTGAATTTTTAGCAGCATAAATTCGCAAAATTCTATTCGCCGAAGATCATCGCCTGGTCTAAAAGCCTGTACGTGTTGAAAAGAGTAAGGGTGCATACGATGTTCTTTCAGAATTCTTTGAATAGATGAAGCTGAAACTCCCCAAATCCTTTTCTGCAGATGTTGTTGAACTTTGCGGAAATGCGTTAAAATATGCCAATGTACTCATTACATTACCCTCGTCACTAGTCACTCGTTTAGGAACATTTTTTGTAGCGCTAACTTTTCCGAATTGTAAAAAGTTAGTTTCAATTCTCCTGAATTTTGTCTTGTTTATTGGCGGCAAATGGGGATGTCGTTCATTAAAAACACGGCAAGTTCTCTCCAATAGTTTATAACATTCTCCGTGAATATAAAACAAATTGAGAATATGAGCGTTTGTGTATTCTTCCATTTTGATTGAAAGTTTCGCTTTAATTTTGCTACTAACAGCCTCCGAAAAACAAAAACCTGCAATGTAAGTAGTAACTGTCATTATTTCTTTTCCATGGCCAACTACGCGAAAAATAAAAATTTACCAGAATGAATATGTACTATTAGTTTCACATAAACTTAATTATTTCGAAAATGGTTTGGAATAGGTATAGGTAACCCTAATACAGTTCGATAGAGAATTACATTTTCTACTTGATACTGCTTAAAGTTATACGGTGTCTCATTTAAAAAAAAACGACTTTTGCAACTTCAAAAATGTAAATGTTAGGAGCTGAATTTTGGACACCCTGTATAATACTAAGCCATATAGCTAGTGAAAATGTGAACCTAAGACTATGTATTGACATTCTACAAAATATGATGATTATGTCTTTAATAACTGCGGAGATATGCAACTTTAAATTTGGTCATTACAGAGGCACGTTTTTAATTCAAGGTCAAATATCTCAAAAACGGTAAGAACTAAGTATAGAACATTATACAGAAAATGTACCTAAAATATTATGTAGAATCTAAAAATAAAATAATATACTGGGAGTTCCATTTGAAATAAGCAAGTTACAGCTATTTCCGGTTAAACCGGAAGTGACAGCAAGTTGAAAATATTTTTAAAAAATAGTACATATCGAACTTAACTTAACTCCAAATTTTCAAATTCGTATCACTTTTAGATCCTAGTAAACTTCTAATGAACGGGTTGGGTGAATAGCCCTGTATAGTATGAGCTACTTAAGAGAGGGACACCCTTGTAAAATTTTTATTTGTGGTCCGATTTTGATAGTTTTTTATATGTTGTAGGGCATCAATAACTCTAGTTTGTGACAAGTTCTTGACAAGTGCTCATTTAAAATCCAATGCCTAATTTGCCCCTTTCTCATGACGAAACTTCAAGAGAAGACATTAGGGAATTTTTTATTTTAAATTTAACTTTAGCAATAACTTTAGAATAATTCGAAATGGTTGTATCTCTTTTGTTAAAAAATGTTTATTCATAAGAAAATCATAGAACAATCAAATTTAACCCACTTAAGAGCAGGACACCCCTGTAAAATCTTTAATGGATCGTTGAATTTGAAAAAAAATTATAACGAAAAGAGATTTACTTCATTTTAAAAAGTATTTGCTTCGATTAAGCCATCGTTCAATTGGATACATTTTTCGTATCGGATAATTCATTTCTCAATAGTTCTAAAAAACTTGCAGAATTCATGTTGCCCTCAAGAAAAAATGGACCGATAAATTTGTCATGGATATTTTCGCACCAAACATTTACTTTTTAAGTTATTATATTGACTTTTGCAGTTGATAATCTAGCGTAAATTTTCGTGAGACTAAAATCTACAATTCTGTGAGAAAACTATCCCATTAGTAATAAATGTAACTTCGTCGCTGAATATTGCCATTAATACAATGGCCACCCAGATCGCCGGATCTGACCACATTATATTCCTTTTTGTGGAGTACTCTTAGACAAAAAGTGTATAAAAACTGCCCCAGAAATAGAGAAGAACTATGCATGAGGCTGAGACGCGCCTGTGGAGAGATTATTCCCTTATCTCTCAGAAAAGTGATGCGTAATACTAAAAGATGCGAGAAATGTATCCAGTTGAATGGTGGCTTAATCGAAGCAAGTGCTTTTTAAAATAAAGTAAATCTCTTTTCGTTATAATTTTTTTCACATTAAACGATCCATTACAGATTTTACAGGGGTGTCCTGTAAAATCGGTATAGTATTCTCGGTCGACGATGTAATGGTTAATAGGTCAGACGGAATCGAGACTTAGGCGATTTCCTTCTAAGTGCACTTACAATTTTTCTACAATTCAAGATTAATTTTCATAATGTAAATTTTAAACATCTATACAAGAACAACCAGCCGTAAAGGAATATTTTCCTAAGTTGGCTATTTGACACAATATCGGAAATTCCCGACCGCATGTATGAATAAAACCTGGACCAACCTGGAACAATGACTTTTACAATTCCAAAATACGCCAGAAAGCGCTCACTTTTATGAGAATTGCAGATAGTAACTGTTTGTGTATTACCAGGGAGCGCAAAATGATATATTGTCGCTGGAGGACGGATATTTCTCGAGAGCGACAAGACTTTGCGCTTGCCCGACGCATATAATTTTTTATACAATCACCACCTTCTTAACATTCACTGGAAATATAACTTTATTTCGTCGAAAAAGATACCTAATTTATTCAATGAATTAAATTAAAAGGACAAAAATAAATAATGGTATAAAATATTAAAATAAACAAAAGTACAATGTTCTAAAAGCGAACTAATTCAAGCGGTAAAATCTACGTCCGCACTTAAAGCGAACTAATAAAAAAATCACTATTTTGCGCTCCTTTTCGAAAGCCCGAAAGATTGTTTTACGCGCTTGAGCGTTTTGTTGACCTGTTATGAGCTATAATGAAAATGTTTGTGTATACATTGGAAACAAGTTTTTGCGAGGAGAAATTTGTGTTTTTTGGAGAAACAGCAGTGCAAAACATTCATTAAATTACAAAATTATATACCTCGCAACTACATCAACCATATCTTTATTTACATCGCCACAGTCCCCCAAATGTTGTTCTTCGAAACGATCTCTATTTTACCTGAAGGATATTTTAATGAGCCAAATTCTGGTTAAGATTACATTGAATACCAATACGCCCAAACGTTTTTTGGCCAACTTAAATTCCGAACATTTTGCGGCCATTTGGTTGCTCTTTCAAAGGAACGCTTAATTTGTAGGCGAAGGGAAATCACCAAAGAGATACATGGAGGGCAAATTTTTAAGGTTATATTGCGTAAAGTGGATATACTTTTTGTTAAAAAGGTAATCCGCAGTTTCCTGCTGATCAGAGACTCATAAAAGTGAAAGACATTAATTCGCTTGCTATTGAAAGTCAAAGAACTGGATGTTTACCATAGATAATGCCTATAATGTCTTAATAGAGAAATGAGTTGCTAAGTAGATTATTTAAAAGCTATTTCCGTATAAGACCGAAAAAGTCGCCTATTCAGAAGATGTAAATTTATTCCAAACAGGTTCTTCTCCCATTACTGAGAGGAAGTTCTAATTATATGTTTTATTTAATACACTCGCAGGTAGCAATGTTTTTTGCTCCTTCTGGTACACCCATATTGAGATATTAATCTTTCTAAATTATTGTTAACGATCGTTCCATTTTTTTAGATAATGCACGTCTGAACCTGCCACCAACATGGGATACTATTGCAACCGCCATGCCATCTACCTCATATTATTTCTAAGAGCAATCAACTTTGTTTCAACCGAAGACCTTCTCGATCAATACGTTAAACACGTGCAACAAGTCAACAATTTTGAAGAATCTCATAATTCCAAAGACAAGCCAGATCAACCACATAGAGACAAGTACCTCCTCACATCAACCAACCACACAGATCAGACTCTTTTGAACATCCAGTATAATAACGACAAAGATGACACCTCGAGGACTGTACGTGCCAAAAGAGACACGGACATAGATTGGAGCCACACAATGTCTTTGGACAACGAGGGGCTGGTGGTTCTAAAATGGCAACCAAGGCACCAAGAGATTCTCTTCAGGGTGGAAGCCAAGACTCAGGGCTATGTTGGGCTAGGCTTCACCAGCACTGGCAGCATGGAGGGTGCTGACATTGTCATGGGTTGGGTTGATGACCAGCAGAAGGCGGTTTTATTGGTGGGTATATTCGCACAAGTTTCATTATTCAACAGGCTTCTATACAGGGTGGTCCAATTGCCACGGGCTATCTTTTAAACCATGGAAGTTACAAGTTCGGTTAAATTAGACAAAAGTTGTCAAATTTGATGACAAGTTAAGATCTCGAGACACTGTTGTCAAAATTTGTTCGGTTTCGGAAATATTGGGAAAAAATAAAATTTTGTCAAATACGTTTTTTGTAAATAAACCGAAAACTAAGGGTTTAAAAAAAAAGAAAAAAGAGCAAGCGTGCAGAGTGGACCAAGTGCGCTTTTACGCATTGTGTCCAATATAAGGCGAATCAGTGAGGATCTCAGAAATGGCAGGAGGTTGTTAAAGAGAAAAAGTTATGTAGTGCAAAAGCCAACAAAATAACACTCAGTATGAGTTTTATTTAGATATTAGTTTTATTTTTTATTTATTTAGGAGTATTTGTTTAATTATTTTGTTATTGTTTTTTTGTGAAAACCTGATGACACTTTATCATAGCATATTTAGATCAGCTTAAAAGCTGCAACGGCAGGTGCTGTATCAACGATTCGTCTTCGACCAACTATATTCAATTTAATTTATTTGAATACGACCTTGTTTTTATAAGAAATTTAATAGATTCAAAATTGATGAATTGACATATTTTCATTGTGGAAAATTATATAGCAAATATTTGCAGATTCTAACGAAAACTCCAATCCTATGAATAGTCCCCCTTCGATTGAACTAAACCATTATGCAATATGTCTAAAATCTTCTGGTAATCGAGCAGCTGCCTTTGTTACCTGCTTATACATGTGTGCTCGTACCGCATATGTTCGACACAGGATACGGGCATTAGGACAATGAGTCATGTTCTTTGACATTTTTTTAATCAATTATTCACTGCTTTTCTTGTGAATTTTAATGCGGCATCGCAATTGGGAGCATCCTGATTAAGATGTGTATTTTTCCATGAAAAATCGTGAGAGTAGCAGAAGGCTACAGGGTCAGATCCATATCTGCTGGACTTTAGTTGCTGTAACTTCTAAACATATAACGGCCGGTTTTGCAAGTTTGCCACAAAATGGAGTGCTGTAATTGTTGCAAAGCAGCTGGTGGTTTCCCCGCTAGAACGAGGCTGAGAAGTTGTTTTTGCCTATGCCCTGAGGGATTTAATAAGTGTGCACGTACATACGAGGGAAGGTAAAAATTGCTTCTATTTGCGAGTAATGCTATACTGTTAGATGACAACGTGGTTTTTGGTTCATCACCTACTCGTACGAGTCATTATACAAGGTGTTTCGGAGTTAACTGTACGTACACTACCCGGATTTAGAGTACTTCACCATGATTCAAATTCACTTATACAGAGTGTTTCTGAATAGATGGTAGAAATTTGAATGGGTGAATCTTGAGCTAAAAGCTAAAAAGACGAAAAGCTCATATAAAGACACGTCCAAATATGTTTCATATTCGATCTACAGGGCATTAAAAAACTTTTTTTTTTCGTTTTTTTTAATTGTTTACTTTTTTATCGAAACCTGCTGAAAATTTGTACTATCATACGCCGAGTGTTTCCTACAAACGGAAATGTTCGAACTTTGATTTTATGTACGGGGTAATGCGGATTGGTGGGTCTTGAGCTCTCATTTATTACATTTTTTTCCTGTTAATATTTTGATTCTTTTAGAGAAACTAAGATCCTCACCAGTTTTCTCACTTTTCAGTCTTTTGCATAATTTCGCTTAAATCAATGGTTTAGGTAATATTCCTGATAATAGACAAAAGTGTTTACATCAATCAATTTAAATATTAAAGTAATACTTAATGCAGTTTGCCATGATTTTTTGCTGCATTTGTTTGCTTTCAGGTTTGACAACTATTGACTTTTCAATAGTTGACAACTGTTTCCTGTTAAGATTTTTTTAAAGATTCCTACTGTAGATCGAAGACGAAGTATTTTTGGACATGTTTTTATATGAATTTTTCGTCTTAAATTTGGCTCAAGATTCACCCATTAAAATTTTTACCATCTATTCAGAAACACCCTGTACATCATAGCTAAATATCGTTTCATTCTCGAAATACAGGACGTTTCCCTTTTTTTTCCTCAATAACTTTATACTCATAACGTTTGATCTACTGGCTATAACTAATTCAAATTTTGCGGGTAGTCACGTGTTAACATACGCTATAAGATATCATTAATGGAGTTTATAAATTGCAGATCCGGATTAGGAAATAAAATAGTCTTTTTGGGATTTTTTATGAATTTCAATACCCTGTATATATATATATTTTTTAAACCAAGCCTTCACTACAGTATTAAAAGCTGTCTTTACCACATTAGTTTCATAGCTCCCACACGTATCGTTTTGTCTCAATAACGAGACATTAAAAAAAAAATTTAATATTTAATAATTCTTGGAAATAAACGCAATCTTTGAATTGTAATAACGAAAAATTAAATTAGATAATAACAATTGCAACACAAAAATAAAAACAGTTATAAGAAATGTTCAAAATGATTGTCATTTGCTTGTATGCATTTTCTTGCTCTCAGCGAAAGTTGCTTTATTGCGTTTCGCATAATGTCGGGATTATTTCTAATTGTCGTACAGCAGTCATTTATTCTTTGAAGGAGATATTCTCTTGCGTTTATTTCTCCTTTATAAATCTCAGATTTGAAATTTAATTTAATAAGCCAACTGTTCCTGAGAATAAGAAAATGCATACAAGCAAACGAGTCACTTTGAACACCTTTTATAACTGTTTTTATTTTTGTGTTGCAATTGTATTATCTAATTTAATTTTTCGTTATTGCAATTCAAGGATGGCGTTTATTTCGAACAATTATTAAATATTAAATTTTTTTTAATGTCTCGTTATTGAGACAAAACGATACGTGTGGGCGCTATGAAACTAATACAGTAAAGACAGCTTTTAATGCTTTATTGAAGGCTCCATTTGGTTTTGAAGAAGATAATATACAGAGTATTCAAATTCATAAACATTAAAAAAAAAACTTTTTTATTTCCTAATTCGGACCTGAAATTTAAGAACTTTATTAATGGTATCTTATAGTGTATGTTAAGACGTGACTATCCACAAAATTTGAATTAGTTATAGCGGGTAGGTCTAAAATTATAACTATAAAGTTATTGAGTAAAACAAACGATAACGCCCTGTATCTAGAGAATGAATCGATATTTATTATACCTACGATATATGGGTACACTTAAAAATTATGGTCAAGTACTCTAATTCCTAATAGCGTATGTAGACTTAACTTTGAAACACCTTGTATGTGTCTGGTACGAGTATCCTGCAATTACCAACAATTTCCGAATATTTAGTACAAGTAACGTTATTCTTCATGTGGCAAATGAAGGATTAACCGATATTAAGTAGTAATAACGTGCCAATTTACTCTGAAACATAAGTACAACTTTTGCAACAGAGCATTACATTGGACTACTTTCAGCAAAATAAGATCAATTTGTTGCCTTGGCCACCGAGATCTTCAGATTTTTCACCCATCGCCTGCAAAATTGACCACATTTAATTATTTTTTATTTAAGTAACTTAATTTTTTCTATCGGTTTTTGCACCCGAATTTCTGGAAAAGTTCGTTTCGTCGTGTACTTATCCAGTCATACAAAAAAAATACCGAAAATTATGCAAACAAAATTGTTACTACAGATTCTTAAATTTTAGAAGAAAATTAAGTCGGTTCAAGAGCCACATGAAGCGTTTCCCTTCCGGGTATGGCTCTGGTCGATGCAAATTTTATACAACTGTGTTCTTTTTTATTATGAAATTTCCTTAGTTTGTTTTCCAGAGATTCGGACGATCTTCTTGTCCAACGTTATCACTAATTTTAGTCTTATTAACTGGTGATATGATAGTAACTCCCAACCAGTTTATTTCCCTCTAATCTGCATAATGGGTCCGAGAGCCTCAGTTCAAAGCGATCAGAATGACGAGGTTATCATCTTTCACTTGCAAAGCTTCCAATTACTGCGCTGGATGTTATCTGACCAAAATTATAGTTGTTCGGATTTATTTACTGCTTTATTGGAATTCCACATTTGTGGCATACCAATTACCGGTATTTCCACGGCAAACATGCAAATAATTAGTCCTGCGGTTGCATTAGTTGCAACTCAATTAATTCCAAACGATGCAGTATTGATAATTTTGCGAGGCTTGAAAGGAAAAACTTCTAACTTTCATAAGTTGTTTGTTGCATTGTTGAGGAATGGAAGAATGAAACTTTTCATGAATGTAAATACCCTCGATTCCGGAAGTTTTATCTGGTTTAAGGAACATCCGTTCAACTTCCTAAACGTAACTTTGGGAATTAAATAATACAAAATTTTCCAGTTTTCAGAAATGGGAAGCATGCAGTTCGTCTGGCATAAAGTTCCAAGTTCCTCTTCATCTTTCTAAATCCGTGAAGCGGAGTTTTAAACCGGAAATTATATGATGGCCGTCTTTCTTTCCCCGATTGGATTTCATTGTTATTTCGATATGAATAAAAACAGATAATATACATTTATTCTCATCGATTTGAGGCTTTAAACGGGGTTTTCGCGTGAATTCACAGAAGTGAAAAGGCATCTCGCTTTCCGCTTCATGTCTCTCACAATTGTTGGTTTTGTTGGTCAAGAAACAAATTGAGCCTTAAGGGTTTGCTTTATAGACTGGGAATAGAGAATACGTTTGTTCTAGGAGTTAAAGTGTAAATTAGTGGAAAAGTTGGTTTCCGGGTTCAGAGTGGTCAACTTGGCGCTAATAGGGTGAAATTCCGTTCTATCAAGCTCGAGAAGCCCTGCTTGGGTAGTAATAATTGATTGACCTCTATCTAGCCGAACTTTAAGCGATTAGTTAATTTTCATGTAAGCAGAAATTAAGAATGCTTGGAAAAGAAACACGCGTTTTCAGTGTTTTTGCCAGGTCTGAATAACTTAAAGTAAGGTAATAGAATAAGCCCGATTTGATTATAAAAAGGGCCCTCTGTGATACACGTATTTGTCAGTCAAAAACTGACGCATTATAGTCCTCATGCATTAAAGCAGAATTTACAATTCTAATAGAATCAAGCACTACAGAACATATGCAATTTTCGATGGAGTTGATATTAACTAACGAACATAATTTTTTTTTAGATTGACGATTGAGAAATTTTAAGAGGTATTTCAATTTTGGCTTAAAAGGTAAATTAACATGAAATCCGACATAAGACGCCGTATGTAAGGCGTAGGTAATGAGGCTTTATTCAACTCATCAATTTATCGCCTCGCTCACACGCAAGCTCGCTCGGCCATAAATTAATTCGTCTCACAAAACCCTGCATTACGTACTTATAGCATAAATAACTATTATCAGTGTTGCACGTTCTAGTGGGATATTTTATCTCGATATTCCCAATAAGAGAAAATTAAAAGCCGTTTCGCGGTTTAAAACCACCCAGACCGGCGTTTCCCCCCAACTTCCTGTATCCGGTCTCGGAAGGGGCCCCATTCTTTCTTTCTTTACGAGGTACGCTTCCAGTTCATGTAAATACCTCCTTACGAGAATGGACGATTTCCGGTATATAGGTCTTTCCGTTTTTCAGATCCGTTTTTAGCCAATTACTACCTGACAATTATTATTCAGTTCAAAACCTACAAGAGTTTTAGGAGAACATCTAAGGACAAAATTCAATTTTAAGTCGGTTAACACGAAACCGTTAGAATAGTGAATATTCTTTGAATCTTGAATGAAAATCAGACACCAATGGCGGTATGTTTCTCGAGTTTTAAAATTTCGAACCAAAAAGCCATCTTCAGTCCTGGCCTGCTCTTATTATATTGGTCCACACCCTCTTTTAAGAAGTATATTGATTATTGATAAGAGAAAATACCAACGACGGCGTAATTTCCTTCATTTAGACATTTGGACATTGAAATATCTAGGCATTAGATCAATCCAATAAATTCAGAGACCCCAGTTCGTAGAGATGTATTTTTGCAGGCTGAATCAAAGCTCTTTAATTGACAACTTGACAAGGAACTAAGTAATTATTTAAATGATGCTTAGAGAATTTGGATGGTAAAATTCGCAAAAAAGTTTAAGTTATGAAACTTTCTGCTTTCTAGACTCGATTTCTGCTATAAATATAAATACCAGTGTAAACTAAAACTACGAAAAAATCTTGCAATGTTATTTCCAACCAAAAAATTTCAATTTAAGAGCAAGTAACTCTATTCGAGTTATCGTTTATCGTTTTTTGAACTGGCAATAAAAACAATAATTCATTACACGTGCGAAATGCATTTTCTCGAGCTTACATGACTTTCATAATGTAAACCATCACGCGCGCACCGGAAAATGCCTTTTTCCAGACTCGTAATGAAATGTACTTTTTCACATATTTTGCTGAAATCTCGCAATTAAATGTCGTTCAAAAAATCATGCGCAAATCTCCTGCTAGTTCGCAATACACTGATTAGGTTAATCAAGTCAAGCCATGTGACAAGCCGGGAAGTTAGTACAGTGCCTAAAACATAGAGAGTATTACCATTTTTAAATATCTAGGTTTATGAAATAACGGATGGTTAAGGTATCCTTAAGAAAAAATTCCCTTGCTCCGATTTATTTTTTCCAAACAAGTCGGAATTGACCAAATTTCAAAACAGAACTTTAACTGCGTAGCTTTGCCTTAATTTAACCGATTTTGTAACTCTGGTATCAACGTTCTCGAGAAGCTACTTAAATTGCAAAAACGCCATTGATACTCCTTCCTTGCAGTGCTTTACATCTTCACATATTCTGCGAAAACTTTCATTATAAAATTCTGTTTCAGGACTGTCATGGTGCACCCAAAAGCCAAGGAAGTGCCCCCGTGAGAGACATGGTCGACAACTACACCCTCATGAAGGGGGAGCAAAACTCGACACACACCATCATCGAGTTTAGGAGGGTGTTAGATACTTGTGATCCTGACGATTACGTTTTAACGGTAATTTGGTTCAATACTCATAAATCATCCTCAATTGTCCCGTTATAAAAACTCTTCAAAGCATTTGCCTCATGAGCGCAATCAACTATGTCAAGGCGAATTTACCGGTTCATCTCTTTAGCATGTTAATTTATACATTAATGTCTCCCTTTACGAATCCTATTGTGAGCAACCCTTGTCGTCCGACATGCAAAAGCAAATGAGGAGACCTACAAGTTTCCTTTCTTTTGATCTTTAATAAACAAACTGAAACAAACGACCCAATAGAAGTAAATTCGCGTTTGTATACAAATCTTAGTCCGACAAGTTAATAATTTTTTTTATTGGTCTTTTTTCCTTAGGGAGATACTGTGCGAATAATCTGGGCCCTCAATGACCGCGACCCCAAGTATGAGGGCGAGATGGTGTTCCATGGCAAGAAAAGGGGTGTCCAGAGCGTACATCTACTGGGTCCCTCTACGGTAGGCACGACTACAGAGGACTTAACCAGAAATTGGGATGTTGTCTTAAATAATGTAAGTAATATCAGAATCTGTTAAGAGTAAATTCTCAGCGTTATTAGCTCTAGAAGCTCATGGCACTTCCCCATTTAATTATTACAGGTTGCTAGCTGAGTCCATATTTCAAGCCCGACTGAAATATGCGTTTTCAATCTAACGCTATCTGGAATGTCGATAGGGAATTCCAATTATGCTGTTTAATATTCTTGTCGAATGAGCTCCAGGGGATTTCTCGAAAATTGACAATCGATGAATAAAACAACTCTGATTTATTTGCGGATCTCGCCCACCTAACGCAATACCGATTACTAAAAAATCTCTATAAACGCTCAATTAAAGCCCATTATTTTTTATTGTATACTTCCCAAGACATGCAGAGCTGTTTCAATTTTGAACAGACAATTCTTATTGGATAATCGCGTGATATTCATCGAAATTTCACAGTTGATGAATAAAGCAAAAAACCTTCGACTATTATTTGCGATTTTCAACCAATTTACGCAATTTCTAGAAACTCTTAACAGGACATTTATTGCTATCTGGTGGTATACATTTTTGCCTATTGTAGACTTAAAGTAGGAGCTTTAAAAAATGTAAAGTTGTACACATTGTAAAAACGTCGGCTATAAACTTGATGTAGATAAGGCCTTATGAATATTTAATACCACTGAATTAACTTGAGAATATTTTGAGAGTGCGAAAACAAAACCCTGTTGAGTCGCATTTGCGTCAAATTAATGTATAGGCCTTAGGTAAAATTAATTTTGGATTCTGCGCACTTTCAATGTTAAAAGAGAATTGATATCCAGCTGACGTTTCTTCATTTTTTTAAGTTCAGTTTTTCCTGAATAATTTAAAAACTACTTCTCGCAGAATGGTGGGAATAAATAGACACAATAAATAAGGATTATAACCGCGAACAAAGTAAAGTATCACTCTGCCATATATGCGAGTCATCTCCTCTTGTGTATCGTGGATCATAGCTTCCATTATATGTTGGTCCAATATTATACTATTATTACCACAAAAATTCGTTTGGTTTCATTGAGAAAAAAATAATAACAACAACTGGGTATACTTCTTAAAAAGCACTTTTTAATCATTGGTCGGCCCCTTTTCATATGGAAAAAAATTGGTGTGCCTGCCGCAATATGCGATTGATGCACGCAAAATTTAATATTATATTAAAATCTATTTTGAACTAAATATTAAGGTTGAAATTTTACTCCTATTGAGTGTATCCTCTCTCAGCTAAAAGCAGAAAGCTAGACGAAGGCATTATTGAAATTTCCAAACACCGCAGTATTGGAAAATTCGAAGAGGCTTTATATGCAGTTTCGTATAAACTTTCTACCGGCTCGGGTTTACCAATAACCAGATTATACTTCATTATGAGGCACCGAAAAAAATTAATTAAATAATTGCCTTATGGATTTTAGTTCGAAGTCCAAACCAGCACGGGCACTGTCTATTGGTGCAAAGTCTTCAAGGCTCCAACCTTCAACGAAAAGCATCATATCACTGGGTTCGAGCCCATCGTAGGCGCGAACCACAGCAATATGGTGCATCACATGATAATGCATGAGTGTGAGTTAGGTGAGGGGGCCAATATGGACATTTGGGAGAAATTCGCTAAGGACGAAGGGCAACTGTGTTATAGCGATATGCCTGCGGAATGGGAGAAATGTCTGACTCCTTTGGTTGCATGGGCTATAGGATCTAAAGGTATTCATTTAAATAAAAAACATCCAGGAAAACCAATGTTCGATTTGTTCCAGGAGAAAATTTTCCTTTACACGTTGGTTTGCCTCTGGCAGAGAAGAAGGTATCATTCTATATGCTGGAAATGCATTTCGACAATCCACAAATGATCTCCGCTCGAGACACATCAGGATTAAGGTGAGAATATGGGCAAAATGAGAAATTCTGATTGCGTCAATATCCAAATTTAAAGCTACCAAGAGCACAAACCACCATTTCGCCGCGAAGCCTTTCTTGCGACCCATATTGCGCTCATAAGAAGAGGTCGCTTTTTTCTTTAATGAATTTGAATTAATAATTTTTTTAATATTTTTTTATTTTATAGATTGCGCTATACAAACAAGCTAAGACCAAACGAAGCAGGCATCCTCATTACTGGAGTAGCCCCATCAACTTTGCATTTCATTCCGCCCTATCAAAAGGAGTACAAGACGGCCGGATATTGCAGTCTTGGATGTACAAAGGAGGTAAGTTCGGATCCTTGTCTAGCCATAAAACCGACAATTATATTTTTATTCATTTATTTATTTATTTTTCTAAATCGGAACCGATTTTAGAAAACTCATTTGCTTGCACTAGAAACTTTTGTCTAAGGCAAAGTTTTAAATACGTTCAGTTCGAGAGCAGCCAGAAGTTCCTTGAAAATTCTTTGTTCCGCGCGGTTTTCCGTGAGATTATTGACTGAAATATTATTTACTTGAGTCTTGGAAATGTCTATATTTCTTATTGAAAATTATGCATAGGTGTTTCCCAAAGATGGTATCAATGTTGTGTCGGTCATGCTGCACTCACACCTCGCTGGAAGAAAACTCAAGTTAATTCATATTCGAGCTGGGAAGGAGATGCAGCCCCTTGCGCAGGTAAATATTACCTAAAAGCAACGAAAATTACGGTAAAAAAGGGTCTTGAAAATAAGTAGTTAGTATGATCTATCACGAAAGAAGAGGTAAGCACTCAGTCATATTACCACCTTTAGCATTATTTACTCCTCTTTCCTCCTCTTTTTTTATAGCATTGTTCGCTTTGTCAATTCAATGAATTTCTAGATTTTTTTTGAGAATACAAATTAAAATTAAAATCTGCGAAAATCAAAATCAAAGAAATGAATATGAATGGTAATCCGTATCTCGGAAATTGAAAGAGGTAGAGCAATCTGTCCCGTGCATTTTCTGAAATATTTGTATTTAAAAAAATGTTTAATAATAATTTGATATATACTGCGGACAAAAGATATTAAAATAGTAAATAAACGAGCCTATTTTATTGGCCGTTCCGATAATTTAATTTATCGCAAAACATGCTTGATCTGATTTAGTTGTGGAAAGAAAGTAAAAAGAGTGAATGATCATATTAAAGCTGCAATTCAAAGAGGCTGAATAGCATGCCAGATAAATTGACGAATTAAACTATTACCAACATGCAGTTTTTCCCCCTTTTTTTCGGAGTTTCTCAAATTTAGCTCCGATACCTCTGACCCTTTCAGACGAAGCCCACGGTTCAAATCCCAGAGGGTTCAAGGAATATTCATTCAGTTAGAGGTCGTGCGTTCGTAACGCTCTAAATATGCATTAAACGGGATTAGAGAGATAAAATTACATAAAACGTTTCATTAAACTCCCTAGCCCTATTAAACTTTAAATTGTCGCGTTTGCTGCGCATTCAATTTCAATATTTGCAACCAGTTTTAAAATCCCTGGATCTAGGGGGAAATAATATCGGATTTCTCCTTTTTACCGTAAGCACGAAAAAGTAATTTCACACTCTCTCCCTCTTTCATTTAAATGACGAAATTCATTATAGGACAACCGCTATGACTTCAATTACCAGCAATCGAGGGCCCTTTCTCAGGATACGACAATTCTCCCTGGAGACGGTCTCATCACGGAGTGCACCTACTCCACTGAAGATCGAATTAGGCCCACACTTGGAGGTTACTCTACTAGGGACGAAATGTGCCTTTCTTTCGTTCTTTACTACCCCAGAACTGAACTGGCGGGCTGCTACTCCATCCCTCCCGTTCGCTATTTTTTTGAAAATCTCGGAGTGAAAGAGTTTTTTGGGAAAAACATGAGCATGGTGGAGAGGGCTCTACTTGAAGGAAAGTGAGTATTTTGTAATTTGCATTTTTCTTAAATGGATGGCGTCCGATTTTGATAGAATGGAGAATGATGAAAAGGTGCCAGTTAGTACACGCAAGCCGTTTCAAATAAATCCTGGGGATGAATTGTCACCTGAAGCTAATTCCAGAGCGATAATGGAACTGAGAAATGCCAAAGAATATGTGATTGAAGGGGAGGGCGCTGAGAATAATTTGTTTGAAAAGCTAGTTATTAAAGGTAAAGTTTTTTTTAAATAATTTTTTTAATTCTTTCTGTTATCCGATTTTTTAATTTATTTTATTAGTCAATTTTTTTTTGTCTGTTTTTCTTAGTTAATCTTTTTTGGTAGTCAATCAATATTAAAACTTGGCTTGTTTCAGAACCTCAGGAATTTAGGAATAAGTCCTTCATGATGCACTTGCAGAGCATTCCGTATAATGAGACGATTCTGACTAAAAAGATGGAAGAATACTTCTACAAAGGTCTGCACATGACGTTTTGCAGAAAGAGGGATGACACACTTGCTATTGTAAGTTACAACTCCTTTTTTGAACATTTTAGTTTTAATTTTTCCTCTTTATTCTGCGAGGTTTGTATCACCTTTCTATCTTATTCCAGAAAGAAAATATAGAAAGTCTTCCAATTTTCCAACCCTATGAGAACCAAGAAAACATCGAGTGCAGTTATAAGGCAAAACGTGCGTTTACTAGCGGAACATCGTTTTTAAAGGCTCATTTTTTTATTGTTGCAGCTTATAACTTGATTAATCTTATGTTTTAAGAACTGCCGCAAATACATGTTTTCTCAGGTATGGATACGTTTAAAAAACTGACCAAAAATTAATTATATTCTCTAAAATACACTGATATGTAAAAACTGTAAATATTTTCCTTACTAAGTGGTTTGAATACATCACCTTCGAATCCCAAATGTTTGCATAGATTAACATCATGATTTCCAATTTATTTCTGATAATGTTTTGTTCGTTATTTATGTTTACTTATGTGTTATTGTTTTAATTTATTGAACTTAATTTGTCATATTTATTTTGTAAATACAATGTGCAGCTCTAGCAGTGTAAATACCATTTTTTACCAAAAAGTGTTAGATAAGCTTAGTTTAATGTGTTAGAGATAACATTGAAACTGGGAATTTGATATACTCATTTTAGTTAATTACCTGGATATACTGAATTATTCAGCAATCAAACATCAGTCAACAAGTGCTATAATCGACATTGCACACTGAAAGTAAAAGTAACATGGGAACCTATTAATATAATTTCAATAATAACCATTGTGAATGTATAGTCGGATCAATGAATCTTTGTATGCGGTCATACAATGCGTGCACCTAATATGCATTATATATTTAATTTTTTTTTCTGCAATATTACAGAATATAGGGTACGGAGCCGAAACGTATTTTTTAGAGGTTTAAGACATAAGTATGTTTCTGCTATATGTTCTTAAATAATACATACGACGACAAGGACAGCATATGTTTAGCTTAATATATCTGACGTCACATTTTAAAATTTCAAATCATTAATGATGTAAACTATCTAGATCAACCGTTTTTTCAATTTTCGCTTTTGTACGATAACTTTCGTGATAAAAATTTATCGTACAGTAATACCATATCAATGAAGTTTCCCGTCAAAATCCTCACATATACATATACATCAAAGTTCAGAAATAACATTTGCTTCATTTGTATTGCGAAGTACGTTCCGTGGTTGTCCTGAAAATATTGAGACATCAGCGCGCATGAGCTACAAGCTGCGCGTAATAATATTACATAACAGTATAAAAGTTTATTGCATAGTACTTGTTGATAATTGCTCATTTACTGTTATAAGTAAGTTTAACTTGTAATTTACTGGTAAAGGAAAAAGTACATGAACTTTATGTTTTTTAGATTTTATTGCATAAGATGGCAATAAATTAATAGAGGCACATTGATGTGCATGCAAAGATCCATTGGCTCGACTAGTTTTATTTTGTGTCATTTTTCTAAATTGTAAATATTATTTGTTTAAGCTGTATACATTTAATTTATTTAGTGAGTTATTCATCTATCTCGACGTATGCATTTACCGTCTTGAAAATGCCTATTGTGGGCCATCTAACTCAAGAACGTCTTAAAGCTGCCTTTTTGAATTTGATAACTAAAATACTTAAACTTGTGTGAAGGTAGCTGTTCGCAGAGCTGGTTTCGAAAATTGAAATTAAAAAATTATATAAGAGGCGCGTAAAACGGGATACTCTGTACATGCGCAGATAGACCTTTTTGTGAACTATGAAAATAATAAATCAGCTTTTTTATACAAAATACGTAGTTCAATTTTTCCATGTAGATTCACCAGTACACTTCAACAATAAACGATTTTATTATAGGTAGCCAAGTATGCATGAAATCAAGAAAATACTGTATTGTTTTCCTCCTCAACTCTTATCCAACAGACAGAGACAGGCGACATTCCGTTTTTGTTATGTATCATTTTGCTTCATGTCATTATTGAGTCATTGTCATCAAATTTTAATATATAGATAAGTAGGTATGTATTTCAACCAGTATGTTTTTCATTAGGTAGATCGGTAGGATCAGTAAGATTCAAATCAGTAGTAGATCATTAGGATTCTTGGTGGATATTCTGGTAGTAACTCCAGTAAATATGTTGTTATTTTCTCAATTTTGGAGGAATTATCAAGAAAATGAAACTATTTATTCAGGTATTGGAGGAGTGCACAGGATGTTTCAAAGCAAATTTATCTAGATTTATTTCTAATTTACCTCAATTATTTTCGAACGAAAATAAAACGGTATTGTTTTTTCCATCTAACATAACAGACAATGAGTGAAGCAAACACGTAAAAAAAAAAATACCGGTCAACCGGTGTAAAAAAAGTCGTTGAACTCAATAAAAAATTAAGTGCACCTTGTTTAAAACCATTATATAGAGTGTCCCAAATTCGAGACCCAGCATTTTGATCCGTGCAAAATCTCGTTTAAATGGAAGCAAAGTAGCGTATAGATATGTAATTAGCAAATTTCAGTTTTAGAGTTTCCAAATACTTTCATAAAATATCTGTAAAAATAAGAAATTTCCTACAAAAGCAAATTTCGTAACTAATTTTTCTTCCCTTTATATAGAAAAAAGATTATTTTTTAGAGTCCTTCTGGGTGGACCTTAACGTGCCGAAGAAGCCTATTTTGCAAAACCAACTTTTTTTCGTTTTTTTTTGTTTTTCCTACTCTTTCATCAATTTATGTTTTCGTAGTAGAGGCCTGGATTTTGTATTACATCGATTGCAGCAGGTTTTCGGAATTTTGAAATTTTTAGGTTTTCAAGACCACAATAATGGAAATCGAATTTGGGACACCCCGTAACTAGCTAATCTCCCACAATATTAATTACGTCACCGCAAATTAATCAATTCCTTACTGGATAATGAATTCTTAAAAAACAAATACAGACATTTTTATCACAAAAAAACAATGTGCGCGGAGCACGCTCATTTATTTCATCTTGAAAGCTCGATCCGATATGTAATATAAAGAAACACATTTATTCACCGAGTCGAAATTGAAATTCTAGTTTAAAAAGTGCTGTGAAAATGAAAGCCAGTTTCTAGTAAATCGATTAATATTGGGTGTGGTATTGGGTTCATAAGAAGGTTCTTATTATAATTGTGTAGTGTTTTGATCGTATACATATATGTATTCACTATCGTAGAAAATATTTACCTCTGCTGAAATATCCAGACATACAAAAAACTCATTATAATATATGTTAATCGTTACGAATTAATATAACTCACATTTCGTGAATGACGCACCAAGTTGTTTACATCTGTAAACACTGTTTACCAAAGACCGAATCCATGAGCTTCATTCACAAGAATGATAAAAAAGAATGGGGGCTGCGAATTCCTACTAAAAGACTTTTTGTTTCATATAGGTTAGTGCCATATACTTACTCGTAGCTATTTTTCACATTTATTCTGTAATGTTGTTTTACTAAAATATATAACTAAAGATCATCATCACCATCACCAACATCATCATTGTGACTATCAAATGCATTTGTGTTTTTACCCAGTATTGTGGTTGTGTTCTTATAAATTTCTAAAACTTTGTCCGTTGTCTATCCACTGCAAGGGTCCTTTGTGATTTAAATGTCAATATTTCATATCTTCCAACGAACCTTGTTGCAGGTTCAATTTCTTACTCTTTGCAGTGATTTCTACGGCGAATACCTTATTGGCGAGATTTTTAAAATGGGGAATTGCAATGGAAGGAAAAAATCTCTTACTACTTTATTATTGCCTTTCACATCCTTCCTGAGTCTGATTACAAGATTATTGCAATAACGGCGAAGAACCAAACCAGAGTCAATAAATACACCACCAATCATCAAATTCTTAAAGTTTATGATGATTGCCAGAAAATAGGTGAGAATAGTGACGTTGGTAGGAGAGAAATTTGATGGCATTAATGAACGCTTACTTGACTTTGAATTTTCAGAAATAATCTATACAGGAAACGTAAATTCTCAACATTTTGAGACAGCGAAATTGATGCTTCAGCATAGAAAACACGTTTTTTGTGAAAAATCCTTCACTATTAACGAAAAACAAACCTCCAAGCTGGTAGAGACCGCAAAGGAGAAGAAGCTCTTTGTGATGGAGTGTGTCTGGTTCCGATTCTTTCCGGATTATTAGAAGGTGAAGGAAATTATAGAGTCTAGAGAAATTGATAAATTTTTTAGTGCTCTGTTCTATTCGGATTTGACTTACAACACATCAGAATTACGTAAGTGCTTTACAAGGCAGGTTCTCCTGGATGTCATATTTTGTATGTTCTATGGTAGATTTTTAGAGAGGGTTCAACCTTGGATTTGGGAGCATACATCGTGCAGTTCCAACAGTTTGTTTTCAGGGGACTAAAACCTGTGAATATCATTGTGAATGTTCAAAAAAACAACTTCGATACTGATGAGACTGCTAGCGCTATTATAACTTACCCTGAAGGCAAAACTACCTTTGTTCTTATCTCAACTAAAGAGGATTTACCAAATGAAGCCTTGGTAATTAATATCAAATTGTGCCTGGAAGAACCACTGCCTTTTACAATATCAAGTATATGTATTTATTTCTAGGTTCATTGAGGCTGCCACAATTTTGATGCCACACCAAGTTCATAAAAAGAACAAGACCTATGAATGGTCGTTACCAGAGTCTAAAGTTGAATTTATTCATACCAATACGGCAGGATTCAGTTATGGAACTGAGGGTGTTCGGCACAGAAACAGAAGTGGTTTGTGTTATGTTCTTTATTGATAATTATTTAATAAAGTGCTTAATATCTAATATCTATTTTAACTTCTAGACTTATGGGAAAGTTCCAACATAACCCTTGATGAATCAGTAGAGTTTACTGGTACTATGGATTTGACAAGGACGAAGATTGGAGTCGTTTATCCTACCGACAGCCCAAAAGTTGAAATTGATGATTGACTGATTGATATGGTGATATGAGATATGCTGAAGACCGACTTGCTGTCTTTTATCCAGATCTGCCAGTCTATTTTCTTATTATAGCTTTCCTGGAGCGCAATTTTTTGGATATTAATTTAATTTATGTTTTCTCAATGTTCCTTAACCAGCTCATGATCAAAACGTAACGTAAATTTTTTCTATTAAGTGTTTAAAATAAAATTGTTTATGCCAATGAACGAAGAATAATTTGCGGTATCTACAATTACTACAATCAGTCTCTAATGTAGTTAAAGAATATATCAATTGAAAGATAATTAAAATTCATAAAAAAATACAAAATATTCATTTAAAAAAATAGAGTTTTAGGCACATGAAATATACAAGTTTGAATATTTTTTTCACACCCTGTATAAAATTTCTTGAAAAATAAAAATATACTCTCATAGAACCACCCTTTGTTTTTAACTGGACAAGTTTTCAAACGATTCAATTAATACTTGAGAATTTCCAGAAGTTTATTTTTCTTCGATTATTACTTTAAATTAAATTAATTCAATAACTTCTAAAAAATGTTTATATTTTGAAATAAAAAAATACTTATAATTACAAACGGAATTAGCGTTTGTAACAAAATATAAGGTATTCCATTAAAAAAAAACATATTTTTGTTACGTCATGGTTTTCTGGACCACCCTGTAACTTCGAAAATATTAAAAAATAAAAATTCATGAAAAACTTAATAACTTTTACATTAAATTTTTTTCTGAAACGTACGGTTTTTGAGATAAGGTAGTGGACTATCTCACATAGACCACTCTGTATACCATAAGAGGTAGAAAAATGAGTAAATTGCACAAAGTGTTGAAGTTTCTTCGATAAACGAAACCACGAAAACAACAATTTGGTTTACAAAAGTGGACTGTATTAATTTTCACTTATATAAATAATGACAAGGTATTGGTCTAAGTATGAAGTGGGAGTTTGCTTAGTTGGGAAGATTACGAGTTACGTTTACGATCACATGTCTAGAGCGAGCACTGGTCAAAGAGAGCAAAATTACTACGATCATCCTTTAAGTACTAAACCTGAAGAACTCCAACCAGGGGCGCACCAATACCAGAAGCCCTTACGGGCTATGGTCGCGCCTAAGGTCATAAATCGCCGCCATCTGGCAAATACCTATACAAGTCGCTTTCATTGAAATATTGTAGATCCGCCGAACTGCGGATCGCGGCAATGGTCCAATTTAGAAAGCTTCCTTTGACGAGTAGCGTATTTCTCAGCCATAAAGAGCCCTTCGATATGGCCTGATGGGTACGGTTGTCTGGCGCACAGATGGAACCCTCCAAATAAGTATCGATACACATGGGCGTAACTTAAGGGATGAAAGTACAAAATAAATTAACTAAGCACACTACACCAAGAAACAATAATCTAAAGTCCTTAACACAAAGAATGCGTCCTAATGATTGCTGGAATAACATTTTTCTAACTAATGAAAAATCCGATTTTCCACTGATATTTGAGAAAAAAATTAACCTATTTAATTTTTTTAGATTCCTTACACTGAAAAGATAAAGTGAACACATTTTATTGCATTCTCATTGCAGTTTCTCTTCCTTCAGATCGAATCACATTATGAAGCTGAAGTCATCGTTTATGTAACGCCTTGTATAATAGCATGTTCCGCTGTTAAAAATAAGTCGTATGTATATCACTCAATTAATTATCCTTTATACAAAATATACAGGGTAAAAGAACTAATAGACGTTTTTCAATTTAACTCTGTATCTCGTGAACTGCAAAAAAATGTACCCATAGTATCTATACCCATTTTTAGGTATCTACCAGTGTTAAGGACTTTAGGTTATTGTTTCTTGGCGTAATTTGCTTAGTTAATTTGTTTTGTATTTTTATCCCTTAAGTTACGCCCATGGTCATCGATACGTATTTGAAGGATTCCATCTGGGCGCCAGACCATCGTACCCATCAGGCCATATCGAAGGGCTCTTTATGGCTGGGAAATACGCTACTAGTCAAAGGAAGCTTTCTAAATTGGACCTTTGCCGCGATCCGCAATTCGGCGGATCGCAATACTTCAATGAAAGCGACTTGTATAGGTATTTGCCAGATGGCGGCGATTTTATGACCTTAGGGGCGACCATTGCCCGTAAGGGCTTCTGGTAATGGTGCGCCCCTGGTTGGAGTTCCTCGGGTTTAGTACTTAAGGGATGATTGCAGTAATTTTGCTCTCTTTGACCAGTGCTCGCTCTAGACATGTGATCGTAAACGTAACTCGTAATCTTCTCAACTAAGCAAACTCCCACTTCATACTTAGACCAGTACTTTACCATTATTTATATAAGTGAAATTTAATACAGTCCACTTTCGTAAACCAAATTGTTGTTTTCGTCGTTTTCGTTTATCGAAGGAACCTCAACAATCAGAATTTTCAAAATAACCCTTAAAATAACTAATTTTCGGCATGCGTTTGAAATTTAAATTTTTACTATCGTGACCACACAGTTGCTCTGGATATCATATTAAATCAGTCGTTAAATTTTCTTTGCATCCTGTTTGTGCCCTTAACTGACGATTAAATATTTGAAAAATTCCATTAACTTATAAATTCCTGGATAACATGTAAGTTATCTCAATCCTAGCACGGACATATATAGGTAACTCTTGGCCAAAATTAGAGGTATTTGAAGGTGCAAAACTACTTTTATTGGTAAAATTTGAATTTTCTTCGCAATTGTGTTAGTTGTTTGTGAAAAAAAGATATAAACATTTATCATCACCCCCATAGTTTCCATTCATGTTTTTAATATTTTTCAAAAAATCTCGTTTATTTAAATAGGGATATGATAATCAGTCATTTGTACGCAGATAAAATGTAAAGAATCTATATTGATTAAAGACATTGTAAGTAATTATGAATAAAATGAATTTAAATAGACAGTTCGGTAATCTCCTTTATGTGACACCAAGTGCACCATAATTTCATTACCACTCATGACGATCAAATGGGGTATTATTGGAGCTGGAAAATTTGACATGATTTCATTACAGCTATCCAGACTTTGCCAGAAGCGAACCATTAGGTAGTGGCATTGACTGGAAGAGATAAAACTAAAGTGCAGGAATATGCGACTGAGCATCAAATCATTAAAACTTATGAGGACTACAACAAAATAGCTCAGGACAAAGAAGTTTGGAATAATAAAATATTATTTTCGATACTCTTTGGTCCAGTAAGAAGGCTTGAAAGTGATTTGATCCGGCTGGTTGGATCCACCCGTAAGCTCAAAGTAGTCGTGGACTAGATACTCACGTTCGGACCACCCTGAAGTCGCAACCTCAGAGACACTGTTTTCTTGTCAAAATTTTGCAACAACCCGTTTGACGATAACAAAGATTTATTGATTACACTACTAACTGACCTGTAACACCCTGTAATTTTTGTTTGAATTTATTATATTACACTTTTTTATTTCATTTCAAATTTTTAAAATGTTAAATGATTTTAATTTAACAACATCAAAATACACTGCTTAATATAATAAATACTATTATACAAATACTAGCCTTCTTACATATTAACATGACTAATTACTGCGACTTAGGATTTAGTCAGTTCAGCAGCATTTTTGACCATTATGCCGAATCCGAAATCCAGGAATTTCTCCCAAGTCTTCACTTCCTCGTCAGTCAATTTCTTGGCGAACAGTTCAAGCAGAATCTCTTTCAAATCCTAACAAAATACATAAAAAAGTACTAGTGAAAGTCCAAAACAACCCCAAAATAATCAATTTTCTCCAACTTTTGAAAAGGATTCCTCTGCGAGTGTGAGATAATGTTGAAAACTGCTGACGCATCGCTTGAAAATAAATTTTATTTACTTCACACCATGGTGAATGTACCCAGTATATGCATCCTCCGTTAGAACCCCACCCGGTGTAGTTAGAACTAGTTGAATTGAAATAGTGACCACTAACCGCGTTGAGAAATCTCACTCTCAGTGTAAGTGCAGAACAAAACTCCCCAAAAAATATTTTAACCTACCCAATATGCTTGAACTGGAACGTTCCTCGGCACATGATTAACAGCCTGTTTAAGGAAAAGTTGCTCCAGCATCGGTGGATCATCCACGTTATCCATAATCGAACTAAATGCATACATGAGGCTGATACAATGAGCCCTAAATTTTTTGTTTGCGGTTAGTTGGTCCTTAGGTACGTTGCGAAAGGGGAAAAGTTGGTGGTACAGGGAGTTTTTCTCGAACAAACTGGAAATGAGGCTTTAGTTTGTCCTGGACCACAGGAATTATCTTACTTAATGAAAATAGCCATTCCAGTTTTTAAGCAAGCAGCACCATCACTGACACGTTTCCAAGTTCGTTTCAAAATGTAAATCTGCCGGGACGTCAGTCCTGTAGCTGGATCTGGATCGTCAGTCCTACCTACGTCACCCCAGATATAGCTGGTCACTATTCCCATTATTTCTAAAAAAAAGCTTGTATGTCTATCTATTTATTAAATTAATTTAAGTTAAAGGAGAGATGAACTGACCAAATTCCATATGTCAAGTTTATTGGAAATCTCACAGATTCATTAATATTAATCACATTAATGTTTATGCGTTATGTACAAAACACATTTTACATTATGTATTAATTAGAACATAATAGCGAATCTTGCATTAGTCTAAGGTTCTTGATCCTTAATTTCTAGACATTAACACGGACACGTTTATGACAAAGATATTAATCAATTTTTGCTGCAGCAATTGCTTTTAAATATACAGATAATACCTTAACATAGTAAGTACCTACTTTAATCCACATTATGAATAAACAAAAAAAAATAGTTAATATGTGTAAAATACAAATTAAAGAACTCAACATCACATTAATAATCTCTAATAAACATGAGAGAATTTTGATCCTTTTTGTATTTCACTTCACACCATCAACTCCTTTGATAATGACAAAGAAGGCCACATCTAAGGTTTTTTTCCAGGCTTCGACTTCTTCAGGCTTGAACAGCGTGGAGAAGAGCTCTATCGTAACTTCTTTTAAGTGCTGAAATGTGAGGAAATACGAATTATTATTAAAAACTTTGTTCCAGCAGGAAAGAAAACCAACTGCGAATTCTCAGGAATATGCGCAAAAGTCCTGACCGGTATACTGCGCATATCACCGCAATCAATTTACCTCTCTCTTGGAACAGACCTATTAGAAGTAATAAATTCACCCCAAATTTAACAATCTGGTTCCAAATGCGCGATGGAATTAATAAGAAAAGCTGTTTAGTAATGTAGTATCGGGTTTTGATACTACTGTAGATATAGGATGGTGTTTATATCTTATAATAAAATCACAGATAGGAAAGAACTATAAGTATGCGTTTATTAATGTAAAGTGAACAAAAAAGAGTATAAAGTAACTTGTGAGTTTAGCGAGCGCGGACGCGACTTCTGAGTTACCAACGACAACCGAACCCAGAAGAAAAGAGAGCTTGTATATGCCCTGCAAAATCTTAAATACTAAAACCCATGGTGATAAACCATGGGCATACCCTGGCTAGGGTGCCGTCTGTACCACCCGCCGCATTAAACCGTTACATCTTAAGCTGGGAATTGGAACTGCCACTATAGGACCAACGAAACTTATCAAGGGCAATTCAAATACCGACAAAGTATATTACAAGCAGTTCCAATGCCGACCCGGTTTATTGCGGGGATTTCCAACACCGACAAGGCATGGCATGGGAAGTTCCCATGCCCCAACTAATGCCCACCAGAGTCGTACCCCAGGGGTATAACAATCTTACAGTTAATTCCTACTATCTAATATGTATCCCCTATCTACAAGGGGCGTGATCCTACAGTAATAAATTACATATGAATGAGGAAATTATTTTTTTGTGTATGTTGAGAGTTAAACCAGGTGGGAGTAATTTGAGATCCAGTTAAGCTATTTCAACTCTCTGAGTTGGTGGCTAATTCGATTTCTCCCTCTAGATTAATTTTGAAGATTCACAAACATCATTAGTCCCCTATTCGTGTTAATTTCTAGTTCCGTCTAACACCAAGAAGAAGACTGAAATCAAATTAACGTAAACGTAAACTGAATTTAGGTTCTTCCACTGGAATTTAGATACGCATTTTTAAAATGCCGAAAAGGTATTTTAATCCAGGATAACGTTAAAATAAATTGAAAAGTGCAAATGGAAAAAAAAACCTGGTGGGGAGGGCAATAAGTCCTTAGAGGAGGTAAGAGTGGAAAAGAGGAGGTGTATGCGGGAAAAGGAAAAGGAGAGGAGGATGAATCCCCGGAGAGAAAATGTTGAAGCA
Organism: Euwallacea similis; assembly: GCF_039881205.1. NCBI lineage: Eukaryota > Metazoa > Arthropoda > Insecta > Coleoptera > Curculionidae > Euwallacea > Euwallacea similis. Next base: position 4,589,915 of record NC_089609.1, read on the forward strand.
ATTAGAAAAATGGTGGGAGCGATGCGAATGAGGGACAAATATTTTAGTGCCAACTCTGAATAAATGGTACAAGGCAGGATGGACACAGTGCAGCCATGCGCTGACACAGATTTTTACAGGAATGAAGTCCTCTGAAAATATTTATGCAGATTAGGAGTGGAATCTGAAAGCCACTGTTGGTTCAACCAAGAGAAGGTAGGACACACTCCAGAGTACACCCTAAAAGAAAGGAAGAGAACTCACGAAATATGAAATGAAATGGGTGGCGTTCAAAAAGATGGTGGAGAAAGGAACACCATAGAAGAATGAAGGAGGAAAGTGATGAGGAGGAGAACATAAGTGAATGTGCATATATTGTATTAAGTACTGCCGACAAGGCAGTTCTGGAGTTAGGTGATTTTAATGGACAGGTGGGGTTATCCCACATTCTACAATAGCCGGCTGTTATCATGGGGCCATCAGCGGAAGACATTAACCGGACAACTATCTTTTGAAGATTTCCACATTTTTAAGCACAAAAAATGGTTAATTCAGATCGTTTAAATGAAATTGTTCTAGATTGCTCACAAACACTCTTTAGCAGTTCTAATACTTACCAGAAAAGCTTCTGCAGTGACTCCCCTTGGTACATGCGATGTTCCAGTCTTGGTCAGTATCTGAACCAATAAATTGTTATCGTTCAATGCATCAACAATGGACGATAAGGCATACACCACACTATTTGCATGCGCTCTAAATCGAACGTTGGTGTTGAATTCAGATACGGGAACATCTTTGAAAGGGAACAGCTGCACGTAATCCGGATATTTTTCAAAAAACCTATGTATTTAAATAAATAGAGATAATATAATTTCCTTCAGATTACCAGAATAACTTACAAGCAAAGTAGGGCCACTCCATTATCAGCAGGAGCCTTCATAATTTTAGCCCAGGAAGATTTCACCAGGTATTTGTCTCTGGAGGTCAGCCCTGTTAGTTTATCTGGATCGTCAGTACGCCCAGTATTGCCGGGTAGTATGTAGCTGACCACAGTTCCCATGACTTTCCTGAAAAGGGAGAACATAATCTTTGGTCAATTTTCTGGTCGGCAGGAGCTACTTACCTAAAGGAATGCATTATTGACACTTTTTGACTACACTCTTATTAATTACTTTAAACTTATTTAACTGATGGACAGTGTTTACCATTTCTTGCAGCACTGATGTGGGAATCATGTGACAATAACGTCATTTGATAATTTCCAAAGGTTATCATAAAGAACTAATAAGTCGGGTGATAATTGAGACTTTTTGTTTGTAAACAAATTAAGCTATTCTATGCAGGAAGAGCTGGCCGAAATAAAACATTTCATAGAGATATCAGACAATTCAAGAGACATCCTATAAAGCTTGTTCATTGCACTCACCGCATTGTTTCCAAAAGCGTTGATTTAGCTTTAATCTGTTGTTATTACATGAAATTACAGATTTATATATATTCTGTCTCTTACAAGATCACCATCTAAAGTGCCTCGGACAACTCCAACAACTAAACGAATCAAGCACTTAAAACTCACAAAGGAAGGTGATATAATCTATTAAAAACATGCGACAGGAAGCTTGACCAGCTGAATAACAATATTGTTTTCAAACAACAACAAACTTAAGTTCCGCAAGGTCTTGTTGTTTTAACGGCGAGTCCATTTACATTCCTATTTAACACGTTGGAATTAGGAACTGTTTTGAGGTTGTCGTAGGTACCATATTTAGAACCCGAGGTTTCAGTTTTCAACAGTCATTGTCAACTCCGTCTTTTTCCTATGAACCCCATATTGGATTTTCACATTTTAGAATTGAGCTTTTCTTCTGATTACCATCAGGTATCACATGTTAAGGTTCAGTCTTGCAATTTCGCAACAATATTAAAAATCCTATTTTTGCAAAAAGTAACCTTGACGTGTCCCTACTTCTTATTTTGGTAACAATTGAAGTACCATTATAGTCCGAATTTGAAGCTCACAATTATCTTAAAATCTCGTAGTCGGTAAGAGGTACAAAGTCGCTTATATTGTGCCAAATCACCGCCAAAACCGTGAAAAAAATTACCAAACCATTCTCATTGTTCCCCGAATTTATTCGCCAAATTATTGTTCAATAAAGGGCACTTTTGCTCTTGACTCTTTTTATCACGCACGCAATAGCGTTAGTGGGACTTCTAGCCAACGTTTCACCTAGATACCACCATCATCAGCTTTTTTTTTAATACAAACATACATAAGTTCATTTTTAACACGTATTGAATCTCTAAAAGATCAGAAAGTATCACGTCTACAGAAATAATCAATATATCGAGTGAAAGGAATAAAATTAAAACATACATTCATTCATCCCTGTCTATGGCATACGATTTTGTTACCTTTTTGCAAAAGTATGAAAGCAAGTTAATAGGAATCCAACTGAATCCTTCCTTCTGCAAGTTTCAAAATTTCTATTACGGTCCAGAAATTGCGTTAATTCGCGCAACAACAAGTCATCAAATACTTACTCGTTGAAATGGTGAGAAAACGTGCTAAGTGATATTTAAAGGGTGTTATGACTCTATTAAACTTTTAAATCTGTATAATATGTAGGAAAATTGAAAATAGTGTCCTTTTGAACTAAGGAAATTCTCTAACCTGAACTAAGGTCATTTTCCGAGAAAGAAACGATATAGACTCTTCTCGAGGATGCTCAAAACTGCTCATTTTTTATATTTTTACGTAACTGTAAAAATTATATAAAAATATGGTTGATTTTTCTATTTTACTCGGCAGCCCATAAGAAGATCTTTATATAAATGCAGATTGTTTCTTTCTCTCTATTACTAAAAAATTCTGCTTCTTAATGCATTTTTCAGTGGAACACCATTCCTGTTGAGACATTTCTGCGAATTTTACATATATTACAAGAATTAAAAATAAAATACAGGGTGTCCCAGTGAAAAAGAGCCACTCCGGATGTTTCATATACTGCCATGTTTGAAGAAACTTCTCGAAATATGTCGATTGATATTTCTTGGGGGACATGTTTTGGCGTACATTTTGCAAAAATTTAAATTTTATTTGTCATCGTTAAATTCAGTTGCAAGGAAAAATCAGATTTTCTTTGTAAATTTTCTCCGTATCGCTTTATTATTATTAAGTTTTATCAGTTTCAATAACAAAGTCGCTGGGTTCGCTATTTTCTACCATGTAGAATCTAATTTTATTCATTATACACGCAATACAAATTTCAATAAAATTAAAATTTTTGTAAAAACGACTCGTTAAAATTAATTTTACCATAACCTATTGTAAAAAAGGTTTCAATACCTTTAAAACTAGGTGCGACACGACCGTTCTTTCCTATTCAAATTTGAGGGGTTATAACACCCTCTCTTAGGGGGTTGCTCCTTCAGGCGTCAAATGTACGTCGAAATAAGTCCCTCAAGAAAAATCAAACGAGCTATTTCGGGGAACTCCTTCAAACCTGACGGTATAAGAAATATTTGGAGAACCTCTTTTTCATTTCAGACACCCTGTATATAAGTTCATTGATTTGTATAAAAACGAGCAAGGTAAAACCGCAGAATCCACGAATTCCTGGTAGTTATCGAAACAGAATATTCCGAATAAGATTCGAGTCAGCTATTTCACAATATTGTAAAATTTGCATCAACCTATTTAATTTATTTCGTGCTAGTTTTAAGGCTAATAGTAGAAAAATCTTATTAATTCTTTACCAAATTTTAATTTCTTATTTTTCAGTTTTTATTATATATTAATTAAATTCATGATGAGCTGAACGAAAGCCACTTAACATACTTGTACAAAGTAACGAAAACGGCCCCTATTTTAGCACGCTAATGCCCTCGAAAAACTCAGCAATTTGGGCAGTTATTAAAAGTGAATATGTAGTCTTGGACTAGAAGTTAATTCAGGTTAGTAGGTTTACTGTATATTTTTGAATCTTACACTTATTTGTCGTATAAAATGTCCTTGAATTTACTAAATGACTATAAATTGGACACGTGAAATAACATTTTAAAAATAGTTATAATTAGCAACATTTCATTGAACCCATTATAAATGATATATCAAATAGCTCGAAGCATGAAGCTTGTGCTTACATATTATTATTCATTTTTATTATTATAAACCAGATTCAGGTCTAAATGCAGTGTCAATTTTTTAAGTAATTTGAAATAACTTTACATAAGTAGTAACTTAATTTTACTTAAGTAATTTAGTGTAGCATTAGATTGAACTTAAATTCAAACACAATCATGTTTACATATACTGCGTGACAAAGAAAGGTAAACACCCATTAAAGATAATTTTATTTTGATAATTTTTTTTGTACGTGTTCAGTACCACATACTTATTCAATGATTACATTTTCAGCAAGATCAGAGGAAGAACTTCATTTTTTTTTCAATAGTGTGTTGAGCATCCACGGTTCCTTATACACTCATTGATACGCCTGGGCTCGGATCTAATAAAATTGTCAGTGTCTTCTTGAGGTATCTCATTCCAGGCAATCTGAACTTCATGAGTAAGGGCTTCATGAGCCTGTGGAGGGTGCTGTAAATTCAACAGTCTGCGGCCAATCATGTCCCAGACATGTTCAATAGGAGACAGATCCGGCGATCGAGGTGGCCAGGGTAAATCGTTGATTTGATGTTGATCCATGAACGTTATTGTTTGCCTAGCAACATGAGGTCTAGCATTGTCTTGCTGGAAAATAGCGTTCGGGATAGTTCGAAAATATGGAATCACATATGGCTCCAACACTTCTTGGATATAGCGTTGGGCAGTCATGTTGCCTCTAATGAAAACTAGGGGTGACCTGCTACCATATGCGATAGCACCCCATATCATAACGCCTACAGTACGGTGGACATGACGCTCTCTGTCAAATTGTGGATCTCGCCTTTCACACCGTTGCCTTCTCACCCTTGCCCGACCGTCGTTCATCCCCAGACAGAAGCGGGATTCATCACTAAAGATCACCTGAATCCATTCTTGTTCCCACTGAATCCTCTCCCTACACCATTGTAAGCGGTTAGATCGATGTTCGCGAGTGAGAGGCAGCACCCAATGCGGACGATTGGACAAAAGGCCAAAACTTCGTATTCGGCGATATACTGTACGCATACCAACCCTATTCCCATGTTCTTCAAACCACTGATTTGCAATAGCTCGACTGCTGCTAAATCGGTCTCTAAGAGCCAAAAGTCGCAATCGATGTTCTTCGCGCTCTGTGGTTCCTCTGAGTCGCCCAGTGCCTCTGGCTCTGTGCCCACGGCCTTCCTGAGTCCACACCTGGTAACACCGCACTATGGTTCCTAAGGATCTGTTAGTTCTTCTAGACACTTCTCTGACCGACAGACCTGCTTCGCGCAACCCAACAATCCGCCCCCTCTCAAAGTCACTAAGCTGACGAAGGCATAATGAGTAAAAATTATGACCGATTGCAACACACTTCACAAAAGTTGCGATGCAAATGTGAACAAAAATGTTTAAACAAAATTGAATTTTTTTAAGGAACGACCCATGGAAACTAAAAAAAAAATTAACAGATAAACTTGAAATTTTGATCATTTCTTTCTTTTTTTAAGATAAGCCAACATGCAAAAAATTATCAAAATAAAATGGTTTTTAATGGGTGTTTACCTTTCTTTGTCACGTAGTATATCTTTCTACAGCACTCTTAACTAAGAATTTTTGTGATAAATATTTTATCAATTTTCTTTTCTCTAAACATTATACCATAAATTCAAACACATATTCTAAAGTCCTGAAATATGACGAAGACTTCATACAAAGATATATATGTCGGAGATTTATTAGTTTTTAAGATGTGTAAAAGTAACATTAGGATAGACAATAAGATGAAGAGCAGGCTGACAGGGCCATCTGAAGACAAAGCACTGTCGAACGAGGTCACTATTGCCACGGCGCGCTTAAGTGGCCATGTGTGCTAATTATTTGGGTGACACTAAACTATTGGTTCCTTTGTAATAGGGACTAGCAGGTACTTTTCCCATGGTTCTGAAGGACTCACCAGAACTGGGAAAGTTAAAACAAGAAGGACAAAGAACGGGCAGTTAATAGATTGTGTTGGAATTTCCCAACATAAAACGGTTGAAAACCGTTGGGCCTCCAATCGTTGTTGCGCCCCAATAAAATAGACATCCTCGAGCCACCGTTACGTGCCGAATTAAGATGGGAGCTATGCGTTCCGCCCATCTGGTTCTTTGCGGCTCGGGGTTGTAGCCCAGAATTGGAACCACACCGACCTCCAATAAACCATCAGGAATTCCCCGGTGTAAATATTGCACGATGCGGCACCCAAATTAGAGGGTGGCGGCATTGATATAATTCAGAATAGGTTAAAAAAGTAGCATCTCTCCCACCAGTTCTTGTAGCCCTAAGAAGTGGGGAAGTTGGCAGACTCCTCGAGGGCGAGACGAGTAGTACGAAAAAAGACCTCTAAGAGTGCAATTGGACTCCCGATTGAGAAAAGTATCTCAATCTCTCAATCTCTCTATCTCTCTCTCGCTACTTCGTAGTTACTCTCATAACTCAGGGTCTATTGGTCGCTGCTCAATCACTCCAAACTCTATACATGTACACTAAAGCAAAACAGCTCTAGCAATTTCGCGTATTCTCAACCTAGTCCTCAGATCTCGCGTACACGGTGCCTTCGACTGTATCCGCGATTGTGAATTTATACAAGATAGTAGTGTATTAAATGATTAATTGTACAACAGTGTGTTTTGTGAAGTGGAAAACCCATAAAACCTACTTCCTCTAAATGACGGTAGACCGTCTGGTCCTTTGAAAAACCCAACCAGCATAAGTGGATTACTCCGTGGGTATCTATTGAGGTAGTCACTACTGTTAGGCAGACTCTAAGAGACCCTGGCCTAAAGAGATTGATGGGAAGAAGAGCGGTCGTGGAATAGTGAACTGGTTTGTCTGTCTCTTCTATCTTTCTTTTTCTGTTAATAAAAAAAGCAATATACAAAATACAAAAAAAAATTGGAGAATACTTCTCAAGTTACTCCGACATATACAGGGTGTTTCCTAACTACGTGTAAAAAATTTAAAGGCGTAATCCTCGACTGATTTTGAGTCAAAAAAGTTTAATAAACCTATGTCCGCAAATGCCTTGTTTTCAAGATACAGGGTGTTGAAATGTGACAAGAAAAAGAGATTATATTTCCAAAATGACTCAATTTGGGTGTTTGAATTTTAGAAAAGACAATTTTTTGGGGGAATGCTTTAATGATTAATTATAAGAATTGCTGAAAATGACCACCATTACTCATAATGCACGCTTCCATCCTTCTTGTTAATGATTGTCTCACTCTCTCGAAAACTCCTGGTGTGTTGCGTATCGTTTCACATCCGGTAATTATACGTTCCTGAAGTTGATCTAGAGTGTTTATTGGGACAGCATAGACAAGTCTCTTCAGATCACCCCAAAAGTAGAAGTCCAGAGGATTACAATCCGGGGACCTTGCTGGCCACGACTGATTAGGCTCTGGGACACCTCTGCCTATCCATTTATTTGGAAAAGTTGCATTTAAGTGCTCGCGGACGCGTAAAGAAAAATGTGCTGGCGCACCGTCATGCATAAACCACATTTGAAGCCTCTGTGCAATAGGTACTTCTTCCAGTAAAACTGATAAAGTATTTTGCAAAAAATTTAAATATGTTTCTCCATTAAGATGATGCGGCAAAAAGTAGGGTCCAATCAAATAATCTCCAACTATACCGGCCCATACATTTAGAGAAAATTGATGTTGGAACCGCTCGTCCACAATTGAATGAGGATTTTAATCAGCCCAAATGTGATTATTGTGGAAGTTGATAATTGCACTTCTGGAAAACGTCGCTTCATCTGTGAATAATACACGAGAAAGGAATTGTGGATCTAATGCAACTTTTTGTAGGATCAATTGACTAAACTGAATACGTGGAGGATAATCTTGAGGTAACAAGGCTTGTACTCTTTGTATGTGGTACGGGTAAAGTTGTTGCTCTTTTAAAACAGTCCACACTACTTTATGACTAATATTTAAAACGGCAGCTATTTTACGAGTACTTGTTCCGGGGTTTTCTTCCATACGTCTTAAAATTTCTTCCTCCACTTCTGGTGTTCGACGTGTTATTGGCTTTTCTCCTCCTGGAGTTTTCAAAAGAGATCCTGTATCACAAAGACGTTGAAAGAGGTTTTTAAAAGTTTGGTGGTTGGGAGCTTGGTGGTTTGGAAACCTTTCCATGTAAATGCGCCTCGCTGCCAAACACTTACCATCAGCAAGGCCGTGAACAAAAACCATATTGGCCATTTCTTGATTAGTGTAATTAAGCATTTGAAAAATTTTCAAAACTGAGGTATAATCTGATTTTTGGGACACAGAACTAAATTCTTTCACTTTAGAGAGTAAAACACCAAAATAACACTGACTATCTTGTTTATAGTAGTGGAAGTAGCAAAAAAAAACAATAAACAAATTAGTAAATACCGCCAAACCTTTAGAAACCTTTAAAACCTTTTTCAACGGCTTTCAGTCAACACCCTGTATCTTGGAAACAAGGCATTTGCGGACATATGTTTATTAAACTTTTTTTACTCAAAATCAGTCGAGGATTACGCCTTTAAATTTTTTACACGTAGTTAGGAAACACCCTGTATATCCAAAGGCGCTTCGTTTTCGAAATGCAATGTGCAAAAAGTTGATTTTTGAGGATGGTTTTTATTAATATTTTCAAAACGTTTTGAGATAAATAAATAAAATTTTATACTGTATTATAATTTTTTGTGTTCTTTCTGAACCTCTATGAAGAAATTGCCAAATTTTTTTTAGTGCCTAAAAAGCACCTAAACTTTTTTGTCCTAATTTTATTGATGGTTATACAGGGTGGCGCACTTCACCTCCCGTCTCCTATAGCTCGGTTATCATTGACAGTAGGATTTCGATATTTTGTATACTTTACCTGTGTCTTAGGACGTACTCCAGGAAAATATTTCTAATTATACAGGGTGTCCCAAAAAAGTGTGACGATACCGAACTTTTTTTTTAATGGAACACCCTATTTTTTTTAACAATTTAAATGCTTTCTATGATTGTCTACATATTCCTAAAATTTTGTTGAGATCGGTTAAATAATACCGGCGAAAAAAATTAAAAACTGAAAAAAATTACATTTGCGCCTCTAGCTTGAAAAAATAATAAAAAATAGAGATAATGTCTATGTAAAGAAACTACTCAAGATGCTTATTAAGCATGGTTTAATAGCTTTATTAAAAAAGTTTTGATGATCGATATTGTACAGGGTTTCCAAAATTTAGCGTCACATTTTTCAAACTTCAAAGTGTTTTATTTTTCTTATTTTAAATTGGGACCCCCGTATATTTTAATTTAGTTCGATGCAGAATTCAAAAACAAACATTTTTCGAGTCTGTCGCAATTCTTAACACTTCGAGAATTGTTCGCGGAAAACCATTCCAATAGTAATTAAATTGATTAAAAAACTACGGTTGCTATAACAAACGAATTATTTATAGGACTTATTTTATAATTACAATTATCTTACAACCATTACACATCTAAAGTATGTGTTCGAAATTTTTTTTCGAATTTGTTCAAAGCCACCCTCGATTTTTTTATGAATTGCAGAAGGTTACAAGACCTTCCATAGTCGTCTTAATTTGTGTCTTCAACAGAACGGAGGACATTTCGAACACATACTTTAGATGTGTAATGGTTGTAAGATAATTGTAATTATAAAATAAGTCCTATAAGTAATTCGTTTGTCATAGCAACCGTAGTTTTTTAATCAATTTAATTACTATTGGAATGGTTTTCCGCGAACAACTCTCGAAGTGTTAAGAATTGCGACAGACATGTAATTCGAAAAATGTTTGTTTTTGAATTCTGCATCGAACTAAATTAAAATATACGGGGGTCCCAATTTAAAATAAGAAAAATAAAACACTTTGAAGTTTGAAAAATGTGACGCTAAATTTTGGAGACCCTGTACAATATCGATCATCGAAACTTTTTTAATAAAACTATTAAACCATGCTTAATAAGCATCTTGAGTAGTTTCTTTACATAGACATTATCTCTATTTTTTATTATTTTTTCAAGCTAGAGGCGCAAATGTAATTTTTTTCAGTTTAAAATTTTTTTCGCCGGTATTATTTAACCGATCTCAACAAAATTTTAGGAATATGTAGACAATCATAGAAAGCATTTAAATTGTTTAAAAAAATAGGGTGTTCCATTAAAAAAAAAAGTTCGGTATCGTCACACTTTTTTGGGACACCCTGTATAATTAGAAATATTTTCCTGGAGTACGTCCTAAGACACAGGTAAAGTATACAAAATATCGAAATCCTACTGTCAATGATAACCGAGCTATAGGAGACGGGAGGTGAAGTGCGTCACCCTGTATAAGAAAAATATTAAATTTCAAGATATTTACACAAAAGAGGTTCTCTTGTACAAAATCGAAATCTCTAACAATTCTCGAGAAAATTGAGATTTAACAAGTCTGTGGATGTTATGTTTTATTAAATAAACATCAAATTGAAAATCCTTTTTTATCTATTTACCTTAACAATAATTGTAATTAAACACTGTTCCGGTGACAATGAAAAACCACCAGACTATTAATAAATGTTGTCATGTACAGAAATGTGAAAAATATTTTTATTTCATTTCAAGGACAACTGTGTTTTAAATCTCATGTTAATTTAATAAAACATAGTATCCACCGATTTGTTAAATCTAATTTTTTTTCGAAAACAGTCGATTTTTGACTTTCTACAAGAGTATCTCTTTTATGCAAATATCTTCAAATTTAATATTTTTCCTATGAAATCGTCAATAAGGTCAACTACAAAAATGTTTCGGTACATCTTAAGCACTACCCCTCTATATTGCCTACCCCTGGAAAAATTTGGCAATTTCTTTATAGAGATTCAGAAAGAACACAACAAATTATAATAAAGTACAGAATTTCATTTATTTATCTCGAAACGTTTCGAAAATATTAATAAAAAAAACCATCATCAGGAACCAACTTTCCGCACCCTATATATGTGTCCTTGTGTGGTTAAAAGATGTTGATGATCGAGAATGTAGTAAAGAACTGTTTTATTTAATCTTGACAACTACTTAAATAAACTAATTTGACAAAAAGTAACTATTCACAAATACTCTAAAAAATAATAATAATTGGTGGTTTGCCAGACCTACCTATGACAACAACCAGATTATAATACACCTATAAATAAACTAATTATAAAGAAAGTAAAACAGGTACTAACAATTAGCACCTGACCTAAATTACGTGCACCACATATGTATATGTCGGAGATTTATTAGTTTTTTAGTTCTGTAAGTGTAATATTAGAAGAGACAATAAGATGTAGGGCAGGCTGACAGCCTTCTTAAGAAGAAGCATTGTCGAGCGAGGTCACTAATACCACGACGCTCTTAAGTGGCCATGTGTGCTAATTATTTAGGTGACACTAAACTATTGGTTCCTTTGTAATAGGGACTAGCAGGTACTTTTCCCACGGTTCTGAAGGACTCACCAGAACTGGGAAAGTTAAGACAACAGGGACAAAGAACAGGCGGTTAATAGATTGACGAGCAGAAGAGCGGTCGTGGGGTAGTGAATTCGCTAGTCTGTCTTTTCATTCTTTGACTTTTAAAGAGATGCCTTTCCTATAAAATGGAAAACGCATCAAACGCTATTCCGACATATAATATATAGTATATATATAATATATAATATATATATAATATATAATATATATATGTCGGATGACTCGAAGGCGAATTGCTTCCAGAAGCCATGAGTCGTAAATCAAATACAAGAAAAAGTCACTTAATACCACTTACACACAACACAACTTATTACTAAGAACGAATGTCACTAAGATTACACTAATTTACATTTACACGAATATTTACTAACTACCGTATAGGGTGACAAATGTTTTGTGCCAATGATCTCTTTCACAAAAGGTAGACCGTATGTTAATCAAAGGATGAGAGACGTGACAATCCGGGGCCAGACCTCTCAATCTCAACTCTCGATAATTACTGTCCTCTCTTCCTGAACTTTCATTTTTCTTTCCGTTTTGTCCGCTGGCCCCGTTTTGCCCCCCTTGCATGTTAAACACAAGTGTGTCCCTTATTCCCGAGGTTCCTGGAAGTCATACCATAAAGAATGATAATGGATGTTTTTGGTCGACAGAGTAGCGAGAAAACCAGAACCCCAATCGATTACATAGGGTCCTACCAATACAAAGAGTCTGTCTGCCTGTCTACTTAGGGGTATTCGCTAAATTTATGATGGCGCCGACATATATATCGAAAAATAAAGCATCTTCTAATATAATATGTTTATATGATGTTTTCGTCATATTTTGAGATCTAGAATTAGTAGTTGAATTTATAGCACTATGTTCAGAGACACCTTGTATAATGTTCCAGCGTGCGAAATGAAAGTTATTAAATTAGTAATCGTTTATTAAGGGAGTTTTCGTATGTAACTCGTTTTGTACAAAAAGTCAATACAAAATAGTCTTTAAAAGGCATTCATCAGTCTGAGTCCATCCCTGTGCAAAAACAGTTATTAGAGTCAATGTTAATACATTTCTATGTTCGAGATATTCTGCATACTTACGAGGAAAAAGTTGCTATAACAGACCGTTAAATTGTACGAGATGAATAAGGTGAGACCGCAATACTTGCAGACTTCGTGGTAATTTATTTAGTTATTGGATTCTCCAGGACCTGTTCGACCAAAGTTTATTACTAATCGATTTTACAAGAAAACATAATACAAAAAAGTTAATTTTCAATTTTTAAATGTACCTCGCTACAAAGTGAGCCAAAAAAAGGTGTGCAAACTTGTTTAAAAAATTTAAATCCTTACTTTTTCTTAAAAGTGATGATATTATATTGGTTTCTTGTATTGAACTTAATGCATGATCACGTAATGTGATGGTCAGAATCAATTTCTGTCTTAATGAATCTCAGTTGATAATATTTGAGCACAATTTGAATAAGGATTAACCTAATATTAGAAGCTATTTGATGAATCTTTGAAGGGCTTACATCTGATTAAAATCTATAGATTTAACTACCTGAATTACGAAGGAAACTGACCCAAGGTTCGCTTACCTTCGTCGCATGAATTGAGCTCTGTCGCTTATAATTAGTGGATGTCTGTTGAGAAAAGCATTACTATATATTAATTTAATTAAGGAGATAGAGAAGTTAATTTAATGAATAAAGTAATGCCCTGGCCAATATTTGAATTAAGCCTTAATAGTGTTGATGTAAATCTCTAAATTATCAAATATTAGTATCAAATGAATTAAGGGGGACCACTTTCAGCTGCTAATGGTAGTTTGTTGTTGTTAGGGCAGTCTAGACGATTTTATTAATAATTATCGTTTAATAACCTACGCATACTTCTGTATTTCAGATGTAAACACTTATCTTTAAGATCTTGAAATATATGAAGAGAGACTTCTTTTTTTGTTCACACTAATAAACCGTAATTATTATTGTGGTATATAGTGGTGACTATCCTCATATCATTTCGTAATGCTCAGTGGTAAATAGGGGTTCGTGAATGACGTACGCGCGAGGAATTAACTGCTCAGTTGTGATGGATTTTAACGTATTTATTTTAACAAGTAACGAAGATAACAACTAAGACAGTGATAACAAAAATTCCCGAAGGATATCAAGTGCGCCCATTTCGATCACTTGCCAAGGGTGTTCTGTCGTCTTGTTGTATATTACCATAGCCTGTCTCCCTGATCCTTAGTCAGCTATACCCCATGTGCAGCACACATGTTTCCTAGCCGTTGTCCACTTGTAAAAGGTACAAGTGGACCCATGTGTCTCCTTCCTAACAAAGGGTATTCTTTCCCTTGGCCATGATTTAAAACGGGAAATGGGCAATGATTTACAACACGCAAGAAGTCCGAACAATTATCACATTGTATCCCAAATCACAAATTCCAGTTAAAGGTTTGGAGAGTAAAAAAAAACGTTTTTCAGCCTTTATATTGTTGTTATTAGCTTGAAAACTTAACAGAACCAATTATACAGGGTGTTTAAAAAAAGGGTTCAGCGATTAAGGATGTAATTCCTTGGCCTATTCTAAGAAAAAAAGTTCCTATTAACATGAGTCTGCAAATGTATCGTTTTAGAGTTACAGGGTATCAAAAAAATTATCAAAAAAAAACAAGATCAAAAACAGTTTTTATTTTTTTTCCTTATTTAAAGGAAATGTTCTACATGTCCACTAGCCGTTTGTACACAGAATTCACATCTTCGCCGAAAAGAAGCTTTTATTCTTTCGAACAATCCTGGATTTAGTCTAATTGTTTAACACTCATTTTCTATTCGCTGCTGTAGTTCATCCACATTACTAATTGGCCTCGAATATACCAGTTGTTTGCCAGGTACTAAATAACATTTGCAACACTACATTTCCATGAAGAGAAATCAATAACAATAACAACAAAGACAGAAACACCGGTATTCTTTATTTTGACACCTTGTATCTAAAAAACGGTGCTTTTGTGAATCCATGTTGTTAATAGGGACTTTTTTCTTAGAATGAGCCAAGGAATCATACCCTTCATTCTCGAACTCTTTTTTTTAACACCCTGTATATACGACAGATGAAACCATTTAAAAGTAAAAATATATACTCTACCGTCCAGTATTTTTTAATTTTAAGAATAATGGATGGAATAATGAAGAAAGAATAATATTTGGAAATTTTAAAGAAGCAAATGTTTCCCTCTGGACGTCGTATTTTCGGGCAGAAATTTATTTTTTAACAGGATAACGATCCGAAATACAATTCCAAACTGTGCAAATCTTATTTGAATCAATTAAAAACCGAAAATAAATTTGAAGTGATGGAGTGGCCACCAGATTCGCTTGACCTCAATCCCATCGAATTATTGTGGGATGAGCTCGACAGAAACATAAGAAGCGAGTGTTCATCATCTCAGGAATCCCTGTGGAGGATGTTGCAAGAAGTATGGCGTTTAATATCAAATGAAACGCTAATAAAGTTACTTGAAAGAATGCCACGGTTATGTGCTGTAATTATAAAAAACAAAGATGATCATATTGACGAGGCTAATGTTGAAGACTAAATTTGGAAATAAAGGCAATTTATATTCAAATTGAGTTTTAAATAATACCTATAGTAAACCTTAAGATATAATGTGATGAGATGAAAATTTTGAGGTGGCCAAATACGTACGGAAGTGTAAATAGAAATATAAATAAAATAAAAAATAAAAATATGAATAAAATCAGAAAATTAAAAAAATATACATAAAATTTTAAAAAACATTTGTAAATAAAAAGCACACTGCTAACGAAGAAAAAGTTGTTGATTTCATAAGTTTCCTCGCTTTTTATTGGTAAATCTCTATATGAGACTTGCTCAAATTTAATATTACCAGAATTTATTTTATTTATTTATTTATTTTTTGTATAAGGAATTATAACACGTACATATATCACGAAATTGAGAATCACCACTCCAAAATACCCATTTGTGAGGGCTGATACCCCCTACCGAGCACCACGTACTGGATAATCGATGTATAGAATTCAGCCGCGTCCATTGGACGTACTGAGTAACTGATGGGCGGAATTTAGTCGTGTCCATTGGACGTTCTAGATTATTGCTGGGTATAATTCTTTGTGGTTTATTCTTAACTTTCGTCCATCACAATGGTAGGTAGATTTGGTGAGTTACTGATAATCTTAGGGGTGTGCGCTATATTTAATAAAAAGGTTTTTCGACTTACTCTTATAATATTTTTACACTATCAGCTTCAAAATTAAAAAAGGAGAGTCATTAATAAGAGCAATAGAGATTTCTCACCAATACGCTCATAGAAAAACGATGATGCGAGGAGGAAAAATGGGGCGATCCATGCTATTAGAGCGAATTAAGTTAAGTTCTAAGAAGTTTGAAATATGGAATGTTAAACCAGTGTCTTGGTAGGCTCAATCCAATTTCAGACAGGGATTATTTCAAGTACTTCTTAACTCGAATTTCAAGAATTCATATCACAGATCCACCTAAATTGGCCCAATTGCCCGCTCTCGGGCGACTTAACATGAATAAATGATATGATCAAAACGCCCTTCACAAATAAAAAAAAATAAACCATGACCTCACCTTCTCCGCTCTGTTCCCTCTAAAGCAATCCAATATAGAGCTCTCTCGGCACAGACACAAACAATCTTAATATACACTGGACTCTCTTTCGAAAGTGTTTCCCGCTATACCTCGGGCCCCTCAACCGTAACTAAGTTAAAGTTAACTTAGACAAGGACAGAACACGCAGAGAAGTTATTTACTATGCAGCAAATTTCCAAGTTGTCTATTAAGAAATCAATTCGATTCAATTCGGCACAAAACCATTTGAGATAACAGATATGGTTTAAATACTCATAAACATCATCGTTGATATAATAGCTGAATGTAGTTACGTTACGAGTATCATTGCGAGGCGGATGAACAGGGCCGGCTTCGGATTTTTCCAGAGAGGAAAAGACACTCGTGAATTATGCTTTTAGGGGCTTTATCTGTTTAGTATAGAGTTCAAATTAGTTCAGGCCAATTCTAGGTGATTGAAGTTAATCACGTTAGTTCAAGTTAGTGTGGAGTTCAAAATAAATCTCGCCTTCCCTTTGGCGTTTTATGTGACCGTTGATGGACAGAAAACTTAAGACGCAGTTTTCTCTCTCTATTAAATCGTTGCAGTGTCAATGTTTGTCAAGTCTATAATAAAATATATTACCACTATGAAAAAGTATGGTGAAATTTATTGATATTGATAGCCTCAAGTATTAGTTGCAGACAACTCAAGTACTTTCCTGTAAGACGTCTTATGTAAGATAATGATTTGTCACCTGGTATGATGAATGATAATGATGACATGAACAGTTTTTGCAATTGTACGTTGGTCGATCCCTACAGTTTAGGTTTGTTCAGGTTAGGAGAAAAGCATGTTTTTTCAAACATTTTCCGTTATGCAACAAATGAAATTCTATAAGAGCCAACGATCATAACTGAATGAATGAAACAATATACCTTAGTGGACAGAAAAACACAAGCCAGAATGTAACCGGTTTCATGCTTCTTGGCGCTCATCAGTCGCCGTCGAGCAAAAATAACTACTCCAAGGGTTAAGATCGCTACACATAATTGAATTACACTTTTTGTTATGAAGGTTATTTTGAGGGAGACGTTCCATTTTTTTATATGCAGAAGCAGCCACCCAAGTGAAATAAATGTGAAAATGGTAAATACAATGCTGATCGAAGCAACCCTGACCGGACAAACCATAAACGACTACCCTAACAAGAATGTTCAATTATATACAATATTTTAAGTTCTACTTAGAAGATTTACACGCAATGGTCTAATATAGGTCACCGATCACTCATTAGAAGTTTAAGTCAAAAGAAACAATAATAAAGAAAAAAATAACATAGTATGGCTTTAGCTCTGGCCAAGTCATTGTTTGTAGTAGAAAAACTAGTAGATTGATGATGCTCGTTATTTGATATATTTTTTTTTAAGTTTTTCGGAATTGGCTGCACGAATATTGATGAATTTAAAGTGTTGAACAAATCAATAGGTTTTTATTATTTTGTTTTGTTTTGTTTCAATTCTTTCCTAAATACTAATCACCCCAAATGGGTACCATTAAAAACAACTTACCGACCAGTAGATTTGTCACAGACGCAGATAAACAATTACTTAATCGTTTAGAATACCCAAAACTCCACTATTGACTACCGGTCACTCGCAAAAGATGTATAATAATGACAAAGCAAGACGGATTTGTCCAGTTTATTTCCCAACCTACACACAATATGCTATAAAATTATATTTGGCACTGATCCAGTAATAAACAAATCTAAAATACTTATTTATTTCCTTTTTGCCACACTTGACTAATTTAGAGATAGTATGTCCAATATACTAAAACTATGAAAAGTATTGGTAATCGTCTTTAATAATGTCTGGAATAGGGTCTCGTAAACGGAAAAAGGTACAGGGTTGGTTACATCGTAAAAATAGCTAATCCATATCTTTGACACAAAATAATCTTATGATTTAATATGATTTTACAGCTTTCCTTAATATCATCCTTCATTTTGCTTCATAAGATAACAACTTACTTCTTCAGTTTCTTATCAACTATTCAATTTTATGCCACACAAGGAAATAGATCATTCTTCTTGATAATATAGTGAATGAGATTTTCTGCAGAGCAGACGATTATGAAATTTATTACTTAAAAATACAAAAGTATGACCTTTTCGATGAAGAATTGCATATTTTATTACTTCTTATTTTCCTTTTTAATCAGCAGTGTATCGCAAGGTAACGAGCTCATCAGGTGTCTTTGCTTTTAATCTGAACATTTTAATCAAAAGTTAAATTTCTTACGTAGGATTGAAAAGATGGCCTCACACAAATTAAAGTTTGAAGGAATTTCTTTCTCCAAGATTTCATCAAATCTTAAAGTAAATAAAACCCGAAGAAATATTTATCATGCCTATCATAATTTTCATTTTCTATCCATCCAATTTTATATCATCCAAGAAAATATATAATTCTTCTTGATAATATGGTGAACGAAAATTTCTGTAAAGCAGGTAACCATGTAACTTGTTACTTAAAAATACGAGAATATGACCTTTTTAATAAAGAATTGCATATTTTATTGCTTATTATTTTCCTTGTTAACCAACAGTGCATTGCAAGGTAACGATCGGCAAATATCTTTGCTTTTAATCTGAAAATTTTAATCAAAAACCAAATTTCTTATACAGTATGATGCAAATATTTGGAATAAATTCATTTAAAATTCAGCGGTGTGGTTATTGGGAAAACGCTCAGACACTTGGATTTTTATTTTTTCTTCCGGTTTTTCTGATGGTAAAGTCGTCTATACAGGGTGGCCCAATAATTTTTTCTTTTTTAGCGTTCTGAAGATCGTCGACTGATGTAAATTATTATTGAGAGCGACCTACCTGGTGCTAGTATGGGGCTAACGCTAAAAGAGAAAAAATGGTATCCATACAAAGTACAGCTGATCCAAGAGCTGTCTTAGTTATTGATATGTTTAGACGTAAATTTCTCGATAACTGTTGGGTTTGGGTATACCAGGTATACCGGTATGAAATGAGCGTCAGGATATAAATGTCTCGATATAGGGCATTTGTTGTAAACAAACCTTTTTTTTTTGTTTGCTTGGTTGGTATACGAACTGACAAACATATTTAGTACAAATCAAGTTCTTGAACAAATAACACTATATTATTTCATTGTGCCAAAAATGTCGAATTTTGTACCACAAAATGATGATTTGCGGAAAGCATTAATTTTTTGCTTTCATTTGAAGAAAAGTGCTGCAGAGTCGCATCGAATGCTTGTCAAGGCATATGGTGATTATGCTTCATCAGAAGCAACATGCAAAAGATGGTTTCAACGATTCAGAAATAACAATTTTGATATGCAAAATGTAAAACGTGGCAGACCACCAAAAAAGTTTGAAGACGCCGAACTGCAATCAATATTGGATGAAGATGACACTTTAAGTCAAAAGCAAATGGCAGAAATGTTAAATGTTGCACAACAAACAATTTCTGATCGTTTAAAAGCTATGGGAAAGATCCAAAAATGTGGAAAATGGGTGCCGCATGAATTAAATGAAATACAAATGGAGAACCGAAAAAATACCAGTGAAATTTTGCTTCAAAGGCACGAAAAAAAATCAGTTTTGCATCGAATTGTTACTAGAGATGAAAAATGGATTTATTTTCAAAATCCTAAACGGAAAAAATCATGGGTTGATTCGGGACAACCATCAACATCGACTGCAAAACCTGATCGATTCGGCAAGAAGGCAATGCTGTGTATTTGGTGGGATCAGAAAGGTGTGTTGCACCACGAGCTTTTAAAACCTGGTGAAACCGTTAATACTGTTCGCTACCGACAACAATTGATTAATTTAAACAATGCGTTGATCGAAAAACGATCAGAATGGGCCAGAAGACACGGGAAGGTAATTTTGCTCCATGACAACGCACCTCCACACAAAGCAACACCGGTTCAGGATACCATCAAAACACTTGGCTGGGAGTTGCTACCCCATCCGCCGTATTCACCAGACTTGGCTCCTTCGGACTACCATTTGTTTTCATCGATGGGACACGCATTGGCTGAGCAGCACTTCGATTCCTACGAAGAAGTAGAAAATTGGGTGTCTAATTGGTTTGATGCCAAAGAGGCACATTTCTATTGGCGTGGTATCCATAAATTACCAGAAAGGTGGTCAAAATGTGTAGAAAACAATGGTCAATATTTTAAATAAATTTTATTTTTCTTTCCTTCTTAAAATTGGTGTTTTATTTTCACAAAATAGCGCTCATTTCATACCGGTAGACCTGGTAGAAAATGGTACATGAAACATATTTAGAATTCGTTGTAGAATTCGAAAATGAAATAAAAAATAAAGATTTCTATTGAAAAAATGAAGTTGATGGTCATAACTAATTTTTGGCCACCCTGTATAATAACTTTACCATTAGAAAAACTACAAGAAAAATGAAAAATCTACGTATTGGATTGTTTTTCCAAAAACCACACCGCTGAATTTTAAATGAATTTATTCCATATACGTATTTGCATCATATTGTATAGAATTGAGAAGGTGGATTCACAATAAAGTTTTATGGAACTTATTTCCCCAAGATCTCAATAAACTTTAAAATACATTCAAAA
The DNA here is from genome assembly GCF_039881205.1 of Euwallacea similis. Lineage (NCBI taxonomy): Eukaryota > Metazoa > Arthropoda > Insecta > Coleoptera > Curculionidae > Euwallacea > Euwallacea similis. The sequence goes on from NC_089609.1 coordinate 4,610,805, forward strand.
TTCAAAGAAATACCTATCATATCTATCATAATTTTCATTTTCCATCCATCTAATCTTATACCACCCAAGGAAATGTATAATTATTCTTGACAGTATGGTAAGTGAAGAATTTGTATATAAAAAGCAATAAAGCAACTGTTTAGTTACAAACATAATATAAATAATAATATGCACAAATAATTGAAGATTCAGATCTAAACTTAAAAACTTCGCATATAACGGTAACCAGTTAGGAAATACACTTTGTTATTCCTGATTGCATTTATCAACCGAGTTATGGAACGAAGGTACCGACATTCATTATGTAAGTAGCTAATGCGAAGTAAAACCTGTTTAGCCTTGGTCTTGATTCTGCCGATTATGTTTTGGTCTTGGTCTTGGTCTTCTTGCAATAGCGTTGCAACTTTTGTCATTATACAGTGTGGTGACGATTTGGATGTGTCACTATTGGGATCTCGAAAAGTGTAACAGATAGAGAAACGATTAGATTAGAGAAAAGTTACGCATTTTAGGGCCTTCTCACATGAGCTTTTTAAAATAGCAAAATATCCTGTCATTTTTGAAATATCTGAAAAAAACTGAAAATCGTCGATTTTGATTTTTATTGTTTTCTTTGCTATTATAAGGAGTAGAAATACGAATTTTGGTACACATACTTAATTCGATGAGAGGAATAAATTGACATTAGAATAAAGACGGTACATGTTATAATTTTGAAGATACGGCACCCAACTTTCGTTTTTCTTATGGACGCCATACTTCATTTTTATACTGTTGGATAGAACAAAAAATTTCATTAACCAATATGTGCAACATATTATAAAGTGTTTTAAAAAAATTACATAAAAAAGTAAAATTTCTAATTGCCTTCACCATTTCACTTTTAATAAAGATATTTTTTATGTCGGGTGGACCATGGCGGCGATGACGATTTAGATGTTATAGTACTGAGATTTCGAAAATTATAAAATAAACAAAAAATAAAACAATTACAAAATTTTATTTCTACATTATTCTAACGTTAGTATCTTACACTTAAAAATTTAACAAACGTTTTTCTTAGAACAAATAACTAATTTAATAAATGTTCAAAATGGCCACCATTATTTTCAACACAAAGTCGTATTCTTAAGCTCATTTGATCCACAGCTCTTAGAACACTTTCCAGTGATATTGCTTGAAACGAATTAGTTATCTTCATTTCTAGGTGTTCTAAATTGTTTGTAACGGTTGCAAACACATCGTTCTTTACAGTACCCCATAAGAAGAAGTCCAAAGAGTTTAAGCATGGAGAACGTGGTGGCCACCGAATAGGTCCATATGTGACCATCTATTTATTGGGGGATCTATTATTTAAAATTTGCCTCACAACATTTGTGTTGTGAGGAGGAGCGCCATCATTTTGAAACCACAAGTCCCGCTCGACAGCTAACGGAACTTCTTCCATTAAATTTTCTAAATCGTTTTGCAGAAAATTTGCATATGTGCATCCGTTTAATCGATTATTGATAAACACAGGACCCAAAATTTTGCTGCCAATTATTCCAGCCCGTACATTTAACGAAAATCTAATTTGAGGTCTACCCTGCCTCACTAAATGAGGATTTACTGTGGAGTAAAAGTGCTGGTTTTTCTTGTTAAATATTCCACTATTGGTAAAAAAGATTCGTCGGTCCAAAGCACTTTTCTGGAAAAATGTAAATCGTCTTGTAGTTTTCCGGTGTACCAATTGCAAAACTCCAATCTTCGTTGTGTATCACCCTCATGAAATGTTTGAACAGGAGGAATTTGTAATCATAGAGCTTGTTTTTTTTCAAAATCTTACGAACAGTACTGTCGTGGATGTTACATTCGTTGGCAATGTTGCGACTTGAGTTAACAGGATTAATTTCACTTTACGCCAAAACGTTGATGTTGATATTAGCAGTTCTTGGTCAATATTTCGGTAAACGTACCTGCTGGAAGCTACCATAGGTTGCTAAATTTCGGGAAAACCTGGAGAATATTGCAGGATTTGGTTGTTGCCTTTCAGAGTATAATTGATAATAATTTTCTGCAGCCGTTTGACAATTCCTATAACTACGTACGTAGGAATCGTACATATTCTGTTTTTCTTCATTTGAAAACATTTTAGTACACTGCACACTTTGCAAAAACAGAATGAATTCAGATTTGAATAAGGCGTAACTATTTTCAATTCAAATAAACGTCACAGCAAAGCTATTCTTTTTTTTTCTCATGGCCCATCCGTTATAAAAAATATCTTTATCAAGAGTGAAATGGTGAAGGCGATTAGAAATTTTATTTTTTTAGGGGATTTTTTGAAAATATTTTGTAATGTGTTGCACATATTTGTAAAGGAAATTTTTCGTTCTATCCAACAGTATAAAAATGAAGTATGGTGTCCATAAGAAAAACGAAAGTTGGGTGCCATATCTTCAAAATTATAACATATACCGTCTTTATTCTAATGTCAATTTATTCCTCTCGTTGAATTAAATATGTATACCAAAATTAATATTTCTACTCCTTATAATAGCAAAGAAAATAACAAAAAACAAAATCGACGATTTTCAGTTTTTTTCAGATAATTCAAAAATGACAGGATATTTTGCTTTTTTAAAAAGCTCATATGAGAGGACCCTAAAATGTGCAACTTTTTTCTAATTTAACAATTTCTCTAACTGCTCTACTTTTTGAGATCCCAATAGTGACACATCGAAATTGTCACCACCTTGTATAGTGGACATTCACCGATATTTTGGAAAAGCTCATTTGGATGGCCAATTTTAAAACAAGCAGATTTTGAAGAAATATAAAATCTTAAAACAAACAACATGAGAACCATAACAACGCATGCTAAACACTCAGACACATAGCAATGAATGCAGGTTTTCCTGAAATAATTAATAATTCCATTAACTTTGAGGTAAATATGACATTATTTTATACCAAAATGAAGAAAATTGAATTTTTCTTCGTTCTACGTCATAAAAAACATACCATCCTATTTGAAAAAATCAAGGAAATAGAATTTGAAAAGATGAAAATTAAAGTTGTCATTGTACAATATCTGTACGTGTTTTTGGCTAAACGAGTATTCGTGCCTTATAAGATCATCCTATATGAGAATCCATCTAAAAATGACCAAAATCTAAATTAAACCAACTACGATTTTTTTTATGCGGCAATGTAAATGTCTAAAATTCTTTTTAAAACGTCATAACTTCGAGTCACTTCATCCCAGTGTAAAAAAAATCTAGGAATCAACACAGGCTAAAGAAAGAACTCTATCAACTGCAAAAATGCAGGGGGTGTCATTTAAAAAATTACACTTTATAACGCCCCGCTTTTTTGGGACAACCTGTAGGATTTTCCCTAATTTTAAAATGTATTTTCATTAGCCTCATATACATCTGTATAATTGTTTTTTTTTATGAAATCACAAATAAAGTCATAGGATTTAGAGGAACTATTAAGTAGACACCCTGTATATCGTCGTCGCCAACGTGTTCAGAAAATTCTTTTAACTATTAGTAATTGGTACTGAGTAACAGCTATATTCACTATTCAACAAAAAGTTGTCTTACTTAAGTCCAGTTGCATAACAGTGGTTTACGCCTAGCTGACGTGATCCACAACTGTTCTTGAACCTTCATGTTCATGTTCCACCATGCCAAACTTAGAATACAATAGCACCATTAAGTGCTGATACAAATAAGCTTCATTCGTTACTCGAAACATTAACGAATACAAATAATTGGTGACGCGCTCTTCGTTTTTTATATATTTGAATGTGTTGCGATATTTTTTTAAAATTGAAATTTTTACAGGAGATAGAATTTGGACCATATTATAACATATATTAAATTTGTGATTGTTACTCAAAAAACAAAATGAAAAAATAGTACTTAAAAGTTTTTTAAAAGTTTTTGAAAATATTGCGACCCTCTAAAAATAAAAAAAAAACAACATAAATATTCTTTAGAGTATTAGTTACAAACTGGTTTTTGAATCATTTCTGTGTCTCTTTTAGTTCCTGAGATATTTGAGTTTAAAATAATAAAGGTACTTAAGCGATCTTTTTAACATACTTTAAGGTCACTTTGAAAAATCGACTCAAAGTCAAAGTAAATGTTGTTTTTATAACCAAATACATCTATTTTACACAAAAAATTTGAAATCCCTTTTATAGGCCGATTCGCCATGCTTATCCTGCTGTACCCTTTAAAATTTTTAATTTTTTGTGTAGTAACACCGTTGAGAATTATTTTTACCAACCCAAGTTTATATAACTTGTCAGGTTTCAAAATCAAGGGTTGTTCAAATCTTAGATTTAAATTAGATGAATTTACGGATATTTTTATTAATGGCATTTTTTCTATTTTATTGATACGAATATTATTTTTGTTAAAATAAAGCAGAAAAAAATTAGAAATATGAATTAACTTAAGGAAAAATATTCAGTAAGTGCATTTCCATTTGAAAAACAGTACAAATACAATACATTGTTTCCTCAACCAATTAGGTGCTTAATTATAGGAGCATCCCGAAATGGGAAAACTACGTTATTGTAGAATTTAATTACTAAGGATTGATTATCATTTAAACATCTATACATCTTTGCTAAATCTATTGAACAATCAATATACCGAATATTACAAAAAATTTATGAAAATATTGAAACATTTAAAGGCGAAAAAGTGGCACATTTTTATAATTGCGAGGAAATTATTTCGATTGATGACTGCTCTCCTAACAACCTAATTGTTTTCGACTGTTGTATTTTAGAAAATCAAGTAACTATTAAATCATATTATACCAGAGGTAGACCAAAAAATATATCCTATATATATTTAAGTCAATGTTACACGTTGATCGATTTGAAAGCTATTTGAAACAATTTGAATTTTATTTGCATTTTCAAACAGAATAATCATTACACTAATAAATTTTACAACAACTTTGTAGGTTCTGATATGCCATTTTCCAAATTCCAAGAAATTTGTAATTTATGTTAGAAAGAGGATTTTGGTTTTCTGTCTATAGATTTAACAAAAAGGATTTTTAAAGAAAAATATAGGAATAAATTCCAAAACATTAACGAATTCGAATAGTAGCATATTAGATTACGTAAATAGAGCAAGATGTTGTGTTAAATGTAACTATGTTGTTATGAGGAAATATAACGTTATGTTTAGAGTTAAGGTTAAAAAATATTTTCTTATAATAAAGACATGAAAGCAAAAGAAGCGAAAAAGTTGAAAAAGGTAGAAACGCAACTACGATTAAAATTCAAAAAGGCAAAGAAAAAGAAATACAAGAAACAAACGAAAAGAAGAAAGAAATTTCTTAAAACAAGGAAAATTTTTTTGAAACTGCACTAGAACAGAAGATTGCACAGAAAAAGCGTCATGCAGTAGATCCTAAACAACTCAATAAACAGAAAAAGAAATTAATGCAAAAATTTAAACAAACTAAAATAAACAAATTATTGCCAAACGAAGTTAAGGAGAAAATGTATGAACTTATTACATCTGCTTTAGAAAAAGTAGAAAGAGCTGTAGACAAAGTTAAAAAAGGGATACAACAGATTGATGCAGACATTAGAAAATTAACACATAAAAATTATTGTCATTACCTTCACCGTTACAATTGGATGTACCACAGCCAACAACACCAGCTGTAATATCTCCAAGCGTTGAAAAGAAATTCACAACATTTGTTCGGGTTAGGGGGTTCGTTCCTCGATTGGCGCGAGTACCACCCTCGTGAATATTTTACAGGATTTCGTGACTCGCGGACAATGAACTCGGGAGTACTTTACAATTCATTTATTGTACTATTGAACAATACACGAAAGTAACGCACTTAACTAACTTAATAATTCACACCCGGAGTAATTGTTATAAATCGGAAGAGGACGCGCGAGGTAGCTGAGGAACTCATAGTGTCCTGGTCGTGATGTTGTTGCACTGAGAGATGATAGATGAGAGAGCGATTTCTATATTTCTAGGTCTTAAATAGTAGAGCTAAGGGCCGGTACTCATAGGCGTACCCCTAACTTGGAAGCAATTGTCGGTTTCCCGGCTACTCATCGTGTTAACGCGCAACGTCCAGATGAATAGCCGATTGGACCTTCGTTGGCCATGCCGGCGGAGCGGCGCTTAAATTGGACCGACATTATAGCTCCGACAAGAGCATTGTTGGAAATCCCAATCATAAAACAACCACCATCTGGGGATGATGGATGCTAACGTTGGGAATTCCTTGAATGCACGTGACTATCGCTAAAATAACTTATAAAAAAAGGACCTAGTAATATTCGGGAACTAAAACGGAATTACAAATACATGGGCGTAGCATCGGGTATCTTAATCAAAGAAATAGTCCAACATGACTAACTACAGTCTTAACAACATTAGATCCAATTGCAAAAGAATATTTACCAAGAGCAAATAATTCAAAATTTGACATATGGTACGATAAAGACAGTAAGATTTATAAAATCGGTAATAAAACTATAAATTTTAATCATGATAACTTAATATTAGACGACAAAACTTACGAGGGAACCAGAGGATTATGGAGATTACTAACCTATACAGCAGCACCTGATGTTGATCTATATACGACAGATGATTTAGAAATATAAAAGCATATTATTTTCAACCGATAATATTTATCAAATAGAACAAAAATTACATTAACTGGTTATCAAATACAAAAAATTAAACGGGTCTATAAAAGACAAGATACCGTTACAGTGTGACTACAGTATAAGCAACTTGTGAATGGAAAGTATAAATTAATATTAACCGATAAACAAAAAAAGAAATTGGAAAAATGCAAAACTGAAAAAAAAGGGTTTAGAATTGGACATTTCTTATAAACAACTTTAAGTTAGTCATACCGGTGGATTTCTTCCTTTAGTTTTCGCTAGTTTAGGAGCTTTATGTGCGCTTTTGAGTTGTGGAGCTTCGATTACTTCAGCGGTAGTAAATGTAAAAAATAAAGCTGCAACGTTGGAAGAACAGAAACGACATAACAAAAAAATGGAGGATTTAGAATCAGATATAAAACATTTAAACGTTGGAGAGGGGATAAAAAAAAAAGTCGAAAAGTGCCTCACAAAAAAGCGTAATAAAACCACTTACTAATTTAGACATAACATTACTAGCAAAAAAAATACATTTAAAACATTTTAGAGGAGTTTTTATGAAAGACGAACTTCCTGTTTATCCTGAAATAAATGAATTGGCATTCTAAATTTAGAAAATAGTTATGAAAACGGTAGGCATTGGGTCACTTACTTTAAAACTAAAAGTTGTAAATATTATTTTGATTCCTACGGTGATACGAAGCCACCTCTCCAACTGATTAAATATTTAGGCAAAGATAATTTATAATATAATACCGATAGAATTCAAAACTACACTGATCCACCAATTTGTGGTCATTTATATTTACTTGTTTTGTACTACTTATCTAAAGGAAAATCATTTACTAGTGATGTCTTAAATTTTTGCAAAAATAAAATATATATTATAAATAAATTGCAACATGAATTATAAAATCACATATTTAATTTCAACATTATGTTTTTTACTTTCTTCGGTACCATCTATATTTGTTTCTGCTTATGACTATAATAGAATTCAGGGAAAAAGTACACAATCTTTAGTAAAATTCTTCACTGATACCAAATATGTTCTCAAGTTAGCCCAGCATAGATTATGCACTTTAGACAACCACACATGGAATTTAATTAGTGAAATGAAGCTATCTGAGGCCTTTATAGAGGATTTTCAACATAAAGTTAATTGGAAACGAATTTCGATGTATCAAAAATTAAGAGAAACATTTATTCGAAAATTCAAAGACAGAGTTGATTGGCAGTGGGTATCTATACAATAAAATCTCTCGGAACCATTTATTGAAGAATTTTCAAACTTAGTTCTTTGGAATGAAATATGTACTACAAAGAATCTTTCTGAAAATTTTATGACTAAATGGGCACACAAACTAGATTGGAATAGTGTATCTTAGTATCAAAAACTTTCTCCACACTTTATTGATGGCTTTCAAGATAAGTTAAACTGGGAAAAAGTCTCACTATACCAAACATTACCTACCTCCTTACTTAGAAAATTTAATTACAAAATCGATTGGTATTGGGTTCTAGATAAAAAAAACCCGTATTTGATTCCTTTAAAAAAGAATTAGTTGTATATTTCAAAATTTCAGGTAATGATTATCTACTCGAAAGTTTTAAAGAACAGCTTCGTCCTTAAGTTACCTCACCGTGCTGTATTTTAAGAGATATTGTAAATCTCTTAAAATATTAAGATTAAAAAAATAATAAAAACATATTTTTTTATATAATAAATATGATAAATAACAAGATGAAGCATCATTACCGCAGCCTTGATACCACTGCAAATAAAGATTGTGTGCTTTGCATAAAATCATTGAGTCGTGAAACGACTCAACTTATAAATAAAAAGGTTAAGTATTGTGAACAATGTAATTTTGAAGTAAGAAATTCAAACTGAGCACGTCACTTAAAAACGAAACATATCGAGAACTATAATAATACTGTGCAATGCACTAAGTGTAATGCTGATATTATCAAATCGAATTGGACACGACATATTAAATCTAAACAACACATGAAAGGAAAAGCTCCAAAAGTTAAACATTGCGATAACTGTAATCATGATTACAGCATTTCCAATTTTGCACATTATCTCAAATCTTTAAAACACAACCGTTCTTCAACTTTAAATCAAAATACAATTAAGGAACCAAAATATAGGAAATTACATCGCATTTTCAATTTTAGTAACACTTTATTTAAAGAGAAATCTCTCAAAAACAAAACAATCGACAAAGAAGTGCAAGTAAAAGATGTTTTTCTTTTCAGAGATGATTATTTAAAAGCAGAAAAAGAAGTGTATAGGTACAATAATAGAAAATAAATTCAAATATAATAAGAACTTTTCAACTTGGTTTATGGATTACAAAATAAAGCTTAATAAAATAAAAGACTTGAGAAGAAGAAATGCAAATGTGTAGTTCGATTTTGATGACGAAAATAATTGTTTGGATGAAGCCATATTTAAAATGATGGCCACTTTAAGAAAAATGATTAATAACATCATAATAGTTGTAAAACAAAAAACTAATTTCCAAAAATGTGATTTAATGAATATAATATTATAGTTTTAAATGATGATTTTTTAATACCTACAGTAGTGGCCATAAGTATGGAAACTTTAAATATTCCTACAGATTTTCTTTCTGTGTTACTTTTATAAGATTGTCTTCATAGTATTGTTAGATAAGAATGTACGCTATCAAAATATACAATAGGGGACGCTCTGAGATATTCTCAAAAAATAATCATCAGAAATGAAAATTTTAAGGTGGACAAAAGTATGGAAACCTATACATTTTATTTAAATAACTAAAGCAAAATAACATTTATTTCGATTTTTATTTAATATTTGGTGGTATAGCCATTTGCTTTAATAACAGCACGACATCTCTCGTTCATAGAACAAACCAGTTTTTTACATGTTTCCACGGAAATTAATTTCCACTCTCGCTCTATAATACTAAACAAATGATTAACATTGTGAATTTTTTCTTTTCTAATTTGTCTTCCCAGATGTTCCCAAAGATGTTCGATCGGATTCAGGTCCGGACTCTGGGAAGGCCATTCCATTTTCGGCACACAGTTTACTTCAAACCAATTTTTAACGAGCTTAGATGTGTGCTTTGGGTCGTTATCTTGTTGGAAACTCCAAGATAACGGCATTTCCCACTCAGCAAATGGAAGCATATGGTTTACCAATATATCTTTATAAGCGAATCGGTCCATAATGCCGTTTATTTTAATTAATGGACCAACGCCAGACACCGAAAAACATCCCCACACCATGACGCTTCCACCGCCGTGTTTTACAGTCGGCAACTGGTATTTAGGGTTGAATCTTTCATTCTTGGAACGTCTAACGTATCGAATACCATCACTTCCGAACAGCTGAAATTTGCTTTCATCGCTCCACAAGATGGTTTTCCATTTTTCTGGCGACCAGTTGATGTGCTCCCAAGCGAATGAAAGTCGCGCCTTCCTATTTTTTTTTGAAATAAACGGTTTCTTTACAGGAACCCTACCAAATAAACCTTCATTCACTAAAATTCTCCGCACTGTTCTATTTGGAACCATGATGTTTTGTTCTTCGGCAAGGCGCCTTGAAATATCCACCGAAGTCAACTGTGGGTTTTTCTCCGACATCCTTTTTATTAATTTTACGGTACTTTTGGAATATTTTTTGGGCCTACCCGGTCGTGGAGCATTGCTTGTTCTTTGACGTTCATGGAAGCGTTTTAATATTTTGGAGATAGTGCCTTTGGGGATATTTAAAGTACTAGAAATATCGCACTGCCTGTTCCCATTTCTATATAGTTCAACAATACGCTGTTTTACTTCTTCAGACAAATGGCGTTTTGGCATCGTTACTACTATGAACTTTATCAGATACTATGCAAAATTCTAAAAATTTATCAATTATTTGCGATTTTTATCAACAAATGAAAAAAGTTTCCATACTTTTGTCCGCAGCAAATTAATTTTTTTATCTGCATTCTAAAGGCAATACCAATAGATACCAATATACCGAGGATATCGATAAAGTAAAAATTGTTGAATCTATTGTATATATTCGATTTCAATTTATACCCTGTAGTTAAGAAAAAATGCAATATTAAAGAAGTTTCCATACTTATGGCCACTACTATATATCTACAGGTTACCAAAAGAAACCTAATGTAGAAATATTACTGAACTATATAAAAAACATTTTATCGTCCTATCAAAGTGTCGATATAAACAAAACTACTTTTCATATTCAAGTTGTTAATAGTCCCAGAGGTTAGGGACTGAAGAAAATAAATGAATATTCAAAAATTATAAATTTAGCAGAAGATAAAAGAGCAAAAAGAAGTATTACGCAAATTAAAAACAACGACAATTTATGTTGTCCAAGGCCTATAATAACGGCTCTTACCTATCACACAACCAATATTTTAGGAAGAGAATTAATCAATCGTGACGTAAGAAGTATAAGAGATGGAAGGAAATTAAAGTCTGATTTAACAAAAACATTATGCCAAAAACTAAAGGATTATAACGAAGACGGTTTTATACTTGAAGATATTAAAAACACGGAGGAGTTGCTAGATATTCAAATCAAAATTATTTGTGCTGAAAATTTTAATACTGTAATATATTCGGGAGAAGAGAAAAAGACTAAAATTTATCTCTATAAGAATGGTAACCACTTTGATGTAATTAATAGTATGCCAAGTTTCTATGCTACTTCATAGCATTGCAAAAAGTGCGATACACCTTACCCAAATAAGGAACACAATTGTGAGACAAATAGGAAAAACAACGTTTGTACTATCGGCCACAAAAGTGGTCGACCAGTTTCAAATCAAAATCGCTTGCGGTACTGTGGGTCGGATACCTTTTTTTGTCACACTTGACCTATATTACTTTTTGTTGGATCCCCCTTTTTGTGTATATACAGGGTGTCCGGTTTTCGTTGGACAGCGGCTGTATCGCGGTAATTAATAATAATAAACCGTTTATTGGAAAACTCGTTGTAAGTTAAAATTTTCAGTTATTTATCAATAAGTCAAAAACGAAAAAGAATATTGAAATGCGCCTTTCGGGAAAAATGTAGGTTTTTTAAAGCTCTACAAGATGGGCTTATGAAAATAGTACAGTTCCATTTGATTTATTAAAGAAAAATGAAGAAAATCGCCATTACCTGAAAGAATGCCCTCTAGCGATTTTGTCTTGGACTATGGATTTTTGGTCAATGTGGATATTAAATCGGCTTATAATTCCCTCACAATGAAGTACAGAATCACTGAAATCGGATAATTAGAAACAGAGATATGATAGTTTGAACTTAGAATGATTCATCGGCTTCCCCCACTTTTATTGTGTGGGTTATGAAATTATGTGTCAAACAAAAAAAATTCAGAATGCTGTAATCTTATTGATAGAAAATTAAAATGTGCTACTTAATTAGTGACTTAGTATAGATTTGTCGATTTTAAGGAACTACCGTCCCTACTACGCCCCCTTACGGCGATTTCACGAAGTTGAAAATATTTTCCAGAGATTTCTCATAGTCACATTAGTAATAAATTTTTTTGTCCGAAGTTGCTACTTGCTCTACTTACCGAGATACAACCGCTGTCCAACGAAAACCGGACATCCTGTACATCAATATTTTGCACAAAAACATGTATTGCTGGCCCAATTCATTGAGACAATTTTATTTTTTGGTATTTTCTCAGTTCATCGTTCAGCTACAATGCCACCAAATCTGAGCGATAATATTAAAAACAATATAGTACTTTTATATGAACAAGGCCATAATATTTCCGAAATTAGTCGTGAGTTGAATATTACGGTACGGTACGTACGGTTACGTAATCACATTGTTTTTTTTCAATTAAGGTAACTTTATCACTGGCTTAAATTTGGGGACGTTTTTTTGTTTATATTGTTACTTCTGGCAAGAAATTCATCTTGAGTTGAGCGAAAAGTCTGTGAGATGTCGGCTGTGTTATACAAGGTGTTCCAAATTCGATGTGCTATTATTGCTATCTCTTAAACGGGAAGAGTTACAGGGTCGGTTAAATTGGAAGAAATGTGCCAAATTTAATACTCTTCTAAGAACCGAAAACAATGTTGCCGAATGATTGTTAGTTTCTGAGTTACTGTGAGAAAACTAAAATTAGGTCGAATTTAATTTTCTAAATGAATCGATAATTAAAGGTTTTTCATCAAAACGTTTGATACAAGAACTTCGTAGTTTTCTTATGTGTACAAACCAGTAAATTTCAACATTTTAAATGTTCCTTAGCTTTTGAGATAATGAGACAACAACTTGAGTTTTTCAAATACGGACCCGTGCATGTTTCGGCGGTTTTTAAAAGTTCTTAATAACCCCTTTACAACGGTGTATCACAAGATAGAATTTTTTATGTCTTAGTTTAAAAGAAGTAATTCTGCATTTTTCTCTCAATAAGCTAGGCCTCTCTTGGAGTGCCAAGCAAAAAATGCAATTATTATGCCTCAAAAATTTATAATCATATAGCTTGATTGATAATTCATTTGCCTGCATAACATGTTTTGAAACAAGGACGAATTCTATTGAGTACGTTCGGATGCTCGACGAAGCTATGCTTCCTTCTGTTCGTACTTTGTATCCTGTGGCAGAAATGCCTGTCATCAATTATGCTGATGACAACTCTAGGATACATCGCGCAAACATCGTGAGGGACTGGTATCACGAGCATCCAGACATAAACAATCTTCCCTGGCCTGCATATTCACCAGACCTAAACCCCATAGAAAATTTATGGGGCCTAATGGTTCAAAGGTGGCACAATAACAATGAACGTACTACCGAAGATTTGGTGGCACATTGCAACCAAATCTGGAATGGGGTTAGAGGTTCACTCTTGTGCCAAAACCTTGTGGGTTCAATGGGCCGGAGGCTACAAGACGTCATTGACGCCAATGGGGGAGTAACCTGCTATTAGAATTGTTTATTTTTTAATTTAGTCATTTATTTATATAAATTTTAAGTTTATTTTCTCTCGATCGTACTGTATTTCCGAAAAAAATGTGTCTTGAAATTTTCCCTTTTAACGTACGCATTACGAAAAACGCCGTTTATGTCATCTTTTGTCTAAAGAACTTTTGCGACATAGAAATCACTTGACTGTTAAGCGATAGGTAAGAAACAGTCGGACTAGTTAATTCCTAATTCCCAGCAAAATATTATTGTTAATAAAAGTCTTGAAGTTTAATAAGTTGTTCTACAGTGTTTTGTAAATTATTGGTCTTGTTTATAATTGAATTTAACATGTATTTTTTTCGTTTTCATCTTAAACAATTATATAGCCATATCAACTTTTGCAATTTACAAAATTCAATGTTAATATAGTGATGTTTTCACACAATTACTAGCAGAAATGATTTATTTGAAATTATCGTCCTGAAAATATTCCGGCAAGCTTGGTATTCGATGTAAAATTCTAAATTTATTCGCTAGACACGTTTTTGTTGTGGATCATTTTTTGTGAACTGATAAGGCGCCTTCGCTCGGAATATGCGTCAAGCGATTTTGAACCTTAGCGTGGTCGACCACTTTTGTGGCCGATAGTATAATGTGTAAAGAACTTCAACACTATAAGTCAGACAAAAACGAAATATACTGCACGGAATGCATCAGATATTGTTATAACGAGCAATGTCTTGAAAATCATAAAAGTGTTTGTTCGAAAGTTTACAGATGTTTGGAATGTAATAAAATTCATATCAGGAAAAAATACCATAATTGTGGTTCAGGAAAGTGCTTCAATTGTAATAAAGTGTATGACAACATTGCAGTGCACGCATGCTACATGCAGCAAAAAATGCAAAAGGGTGGTATTTATAAACAGCCTTGTATCTGTAATGCAGAAGCTAACAAAAAAAGTAATTCTTATACTTATACGGAAAAATACATATGGTTTGATTACGAAGCTCAACAAGAAATAGGCATCCATGAAGCCAATTGCGTAATTTCACATTATTTAAATGGCCCTAGGCACACTTTTAAAACAAATAAAGAATTTTGTACTTGGCTCATTTCTAAAAAACATGCAGGTTATACAGCTATTGCACACAACATTAAAGCTTATAATTCACAATTCATATTACAATTTTGCGTTGAGAATTCTTTAAGGCTGTTAAGACTGTAGTTAGTCATATTAGACTATTTCCTCAATTAAGATACCCGATGCTACGCCCATGTATTTGTAATTATGTTTTAGTTCCCGAATATGACTAGATCCTTTTTTATAAGCTATTTTAGTGGTAGTCACGTGCATTCAAAGACTTCTCAGCGTTAGCATCCATCATCCCCAGATGGTGGTTGCTTTATGATTGGGATTTCCAGCAATGCTCTTTGTCGGAGCTATAATGTCGGTCCAATTTAAGTGTCGCTCCGCCGGCTTAGCCAACGAAAGTCCAATAGGCTATTCATCTGGACGTTGCACGTTAACACGATGATAATTGCTTCCTAAGTTAGGGGTACGCCTATGAGCTAGTAGGCCCTTAACTCTACTATTTAAAACCTAGAAATATAGAAATCGCTCTCTCAGTGCAACAACATCACGACCAAGACACTGTGAGTTCCTCAGATACCTCGCGCGCCCTCTTCCGACTTATAACAACCACTCCGGGCGTGAATTATTAAGTTAGTTAAGTGTGTTACTTTCGTGTATTGTTCAATAGTACAATAAATGAATTGTAAAGTACCCCCGAGTTTATTATCCGCGAGTCACGAAATCTTGTAAAATATTCACAAGGGTGGTACTCGCGCCAATCAAGGAACGAACCCCCTAATCCGAACAAAACCTTTATACAATTTATAATGGAACTAAAATAATGATGCTCGAAGTAGGTCCAAAAATTAAAATTATTGACAATCATAATTTTGTTGCTTTTGCCCTTTCTGATTTTCCGAAAACTTTTGCTCTTGCCGAATTGAAAAAAGGACACTTTCCTCATTTGTTCAACGTTAAAAAAAAATCAAAACTACATCGGTTCGATTCCTGATACTAAACATTATGGTCCTAATACAATGAAAAAAGAAGCTAGGAAAAAATTTCTAGAATGGCATACTGATTGAGTGAAAGAAAATTATGTGTTTGACTTTCAAAAAGGGTTAGTAGGGTATTGTAATTCTGATGTAAGTATTTTACGAAGAGGTTGTTTAGAATTACGAAAACAATTTTTAGAAATAGCAAACATCGATCCATTTCAGTATATCACGATAGCAGCAGTATGCATGGCAATTTATAGGTCTAAATATCTACAAGAAAATACAATACCTATTAGATAGAGCTTGTCGAGAGGAACATTTTGAGTGATCAAATGGCCTAATCGGACCAGAAATTTCCGAACGCGGAGCGTGCAAACTTTTAATTGTTAGCCAAAATATTTGACATATGTGGACTTCTATCTCTGGAAATAATCAAAATAGTCCTTCGACTGATCCCACCGTTGGATAGAGCTTGTCGAGAGGAACATTTTGAGTGGTCAAACGGCCTAATCGAACCAGAAATTTCCGAACGCGGAGCGTACAAACTTTTAATTGTTAGCAGGAATATATATATGCTAACCTGAACTAATGTTTTTATAGCAGCATTTACAATATCTAATGCTAGACTTTGGTTGTATGATATGTTAGATCAGTTGGGCGAAGCAGTGGTATATTATGATACAGATAGTATAATTTATATTGATGATGGCACTAATACTGTTAAAACAGATTGTATGTTTGGTGAGTGGACTGACGAGTTTGGCAAAGATGATTATGGCAATGATTGGGTAAGCACAGGACCAAAAAATTATGCCTATGATACAAAATTGAAAAAGGGAGTGATGAAAATTAAAGGATTTACTTTAAATTATGAAAATTCTCAAAAATTAAATCATAAAACCATGGAACAAATTTTGGATAAAGAAATTGACAAAATAAAACTAAACTATAACATGATAACTAGAAATATCAAAAATAAAATATTGGTTAATAAAAACGTAACAAAATAATTTAAATTTGAATACGATAAAAGAATGATATTGAATAACGAAGATGGAATAATAGATATTTTACCTTGGGGCTATTGTTGAGTTAAATTGAATTAAAAAAATATTTTGTAAAAATAAATAAAACAAAATAATACAATTAATAATGGACTGTAAAAAGTTAAACTCAAAGTGTGGCCATTTTCAAATACGGGAGCAAAGCGCCCTAGGATGCAAAGCATCCGTATCGCCTAGATTAGGTTCGTTAATGGGTACAATGCTATACAGCAATATGACGGAAGAAGAATTTGCTAGAGAATATTTAAGCTATGATAACCTGAACTAACCTGAACTATTAGAATCGGTAAAATTGGGGTATTAAATTTTAATTGTTTGAACAAACAGGCAATGAGAAAAATTCGATATAAGACATTTCGTGAACGAAGTCCTAAATTGTTTCCTCCGGGGACAAATCCGATATAAGAATATGAAGATGACGAACAAGTATCACCAACAATAATAGTAGAAACAAAAAATACCGAACTGATCAACGATTATGGTTTCCGTTATCTGATATGGCTACGGATATTATGATTAAACAGGGCAGAACGGGTAAGATGTTTTTGCCTATTGAATTGTTTATTGACATAAAAGATAAATGGGTTTTGCCTTTATTAAATTTGGCTACGATACCTAGACAATTTGAATTGCTTGAAAGTAAACGCAAAGAAAGTAAACAAAGTAAATTAAGTATGTTGCGGCGTAAGAAATAAATAATACTGTCTTCATCATTCTATATGGACGTGAAGCGTTCTAATAAAGTTCTTCGAACCCGTAAGTATAAAGTTTTCCCTATTTTTTAAAGTATTTTCTTACTTTAAAAAATCTTAAAGAACCTGATTTTATTTTCATTTCTAAAAACCATTTAACAACAAAATTGACTGTGAAAAAACGATATTAAGCTAATAAATAATTATTTGATTATTGATAACCTTTAACTTGTGTGAGTCAGCGTTTTGCTGTATTGTATAAATTATTTATAATACCTTCCTCTCTGCATTTTTCTAGACTTGAGACTAGCATTGGTTGCATTAAAAGGTATTAAATTTACGGGCACAAAGCGCCCTAATAGGACTCTTCGAGTCCTTATACCTTTCAAAATAATTAAATTGTAAATTTAGTCACTTGATTCCATACTTCGCATATTTTCCAAATTACTAATATTTAAATTTACATTATCTAATTCTTATTCTAATACATGTAATTTTTTCATTTGCTCTTTAATTCGAAGTTTAGTTTTTTTAACACTTTCTTTAATTTTCCATTGTTTTATTTGTAGCTGTGCAATTTTTAAATCAATTGAAGTGTTTTCACTTTCATTAGATATAGAATCTAAAAATAGAGACACTCGTTTACTGCTATTACTCATTTTGGTGTGTTCTTTACGAACGCAAAAACTATAATGAAGTAATACACAATACTTTTAATGTAACCAAACCAAGTCGAACAAAGCCGAGACCAGCTAAAAGGGACACTTTTTCTGTCCCTGCCATTTAAAATACATTGTACAAGTGGTGATCAAAGTCCACGTCGGTGGACAGCATTTTGTGGCACCAATTTAAAAAGCATGTAAACGAAGATACACGAAGCAAAACTGTCCCGGCACCCAAGGTCGAATCGAGTTTGCAAAATGAAATTAATTTATAAGTTTTCGATATCAATTGCAAATCGCAGAATAAAATCGGAACGTTTTTTCTCGTGTGTTTTCGCAGGATATCGCAGGTCCGTGCTGTCTATGTTAGACTAAAACTTTTCTAACAAAAGATGCACCTAAATGTTTTCCTCTTACTCATTATATGATGTGCAAAGTAACTTTTTTGGGGAAATAAAAACATTTTCGGAATAAATTTCTTTAATTTTCCCCAGGTACCTACCTGGGAATTTGAGAAGGTTTTTGATGCCTTTGCTTAAAAGTTTTTTCAATGGTTTAGGTGAAGCAAAAAGATTAGTGCGGTGGGTTTTTGGCGGTGATTGGGGGCTAGATAGGTACTTGGGGATTTAGAAAATTTGAGTTGGGAATAGGTGCGAAATGGGGTATTTTTGGGGTGTGGGTTATAACAGCCCACCTAGTAGTGACGTCGTTTATACCGCATTCCTTGTACTACCTGATAAAAAGAATTCTTGCGCCCTGTATCTAATTCATCTATGTTTGTAGGATTATGATGAAGTTGATACCTGAAAGTTCGAAGATAACGACGTTCTCCTAGGCAGAGGCACCGGGCAAAGGAAAGAAGTAGATTATACAGATAATTTAACTGAAAAGGAATGGCTAAAGGTACATGACAATTTTATGACAACTCGCCATTCACTTAATAATTCTCCTGTAGGCTATAGATGAGGACGGCGATTACGAAGAGGAAGGGAGAGAAGAAAAACTGAAGCAAAAGAGACGCGGTGGGAGAAAGCGGAGGGAAGAGGGACGAATCGGATGAAGAAGAGGCACCTGTGTGAAGCGCAGGAGGAAAG
This sequence comes from Euwallacea similis, assembly GCF_039881205.1. Lineage (NCBI taxonomy): Eukaryota > Metazoa > Arthropoda > Insecta > Coleoptera > Curculionidae > Euwallacea > Euwallacea similis. Next base: position 4,630,003 of record NC_089609.1, read on the forward strand.
TTTCGAATTCGGCTAGTGAGGCCAGAACGAAGAAGAAAATGAAAAAATTGATGAACGTTATTGTAAATTATACCGACTGGTGAGTAGAAAAATTAAGGAAAATACACGAGCCAAGAATTATAATTGGGAACATTTTTTCTAATCATTCTTTATAAGTAAACGGGCCAAATTTCATTTCTAACCCTTGTACTGGCACGATTATTAGAGACAAATCTCAATACAAATCTTTGAATTCACTAGTATATTACAGCAAATTCGACATTAAATGCCGTTAAATTATAATTACATATTATATTATTGTATAGCTCGTAGTCTTCTCATCCATATCCAAATTTTTCCAAACGTTATTTAGAGACGAACAACAGTCGAGTGAACAATTCATGAAATTACCCAATCGAAAGAAGTATCCGGAATATTATTCCATCATCCCGTGGATATCGATAAAATCATGATGTATATATTGATGATGGCAAAGTAAGGCCCATTTTTTATATTTCTTTTGATGGTGTTTCCGAATTTATTGGTATTTAGTGCTCAGATTTCAGCGATTTGGAGCGAGACTTTACGCTCTATGCTAAAACGCTCGAATCTTTAATGAGAAAGCGTCGTTAATCCACGAGGACAGTATCGTTTTGCAGTCGATAAGTGTAAAAATATCGAGAAGTTTCGAAGGTATTTTGAATTTTACTGTTTTTGAAACATATTCTAACTTAGCAATTAGAAAATGCACTTTCACCAAATTTGTATGTCTTATTTTTTCCAAATATCCCTACTTTTTACTATAGGTTACCTATCATAACATTTTGTGTTAATTTATTTCGTGTCCTTTTTAAAGGTGTTTTCAAATGCAAGAGCCAAAATTAAAGTCGACAATCCAGACGATGAGGAGAAAAACCACTCAAATGATGATGATGATGATATTGATCCTACACCCGAGAAGAAGCGAATTAGCAAAGAGCTAAAAGAAAAGAGAAAACGGGGAAGACTGAAAAGAAGTGCGAAAAAATACATTTCCGATGAGGATGATGATGATTAGTATTTTAATTGAAAGGTGAGACGTGAAGCGCTTTAGGTTCTGTCATAAACTCGTTCACATTTTTTCATTAACGTTCTCAATCTTCAAGAAAATAATGGCGTTCTAGAAATTTTAATGTTTAAGGTGTATTGTCATTCACGTAACTGAAGGATTTATTAGTAAACCACTATCATTGATTTTAAATATAAAATCGTTCGTTTTGTTACCTATTAAACTGTTTCATCAGTATTTTGGAGTTGGTAAGAAAATGTGTTATAGATGAACCTTAATTTTTACTTTTCTGTCTTCTTTCAATTATTAGATTAATCATATTTTTTTATAATTTAACAGTTTTAGGAGAATTTTAGGTTGATTATTATTAATTGTTGTCCATCAACATTCTTTTATAAGCGGACAAAATTTCTGTAGTAAACCATAACTTTCCTAAGCGTTTCCAACTCGTATAAGTAATTTAGAAATAGTATCATTAGGCCCTAGCTGAAGTTTCTAGCCACTACAGTCTTATGTAATCTACGACATTAGCAAATTTTAGTTGGAACAAACGAAAAATGTCAAAACAAATGAATGTTTAATTTTTGCGCCCAAAACCGAATCAAAATTTATTCAAAAACTTGACTACTAGTAAGGTCCTTTCGTCATACTTTGTTTTTTTAAACTTTTCTGCCTATTACTGTACAATCTTAAGTAGATAACGATTTTAAAAGAAAATTGATAGATTTTTCTGACGAGGTAAACACCCTGCCTGTAAAATTGATGTAAAAACTGTATTTGTTAATGAATTAGAATTATATATAATTTTGTCCTGTTTGTAATTTTGAATGTTTATGCCTCAACCACAGACTAAACAAACAAATTAACGACAACTGATTTTAGTTAGTGTTTTTATTTAGATACAAAAAATTAATTATGATAGTATTGACCTTCCGGAATCGGCCGGACTACTGGAATTATTGCAACAAAACGAACAAAACATAAATATATTTGCACTCGTACAGGGTGAATATTTTTTGTGCATAGTGAAGGGATCTTTGAAACTAAAAGAGATAGGGAATCGATTAAATGGGGAAAGGTTTGCAGTTTTGTGAGCTGAGTTTATAGCCATATTTGAAGTTAAAAAAAAAATCATGGCTTACTAGATATTTATTAAAAACCGAAATAGATAAAAAATCTAAAACGTCTGTAGTTCCCTTATTATCGATGGTATGAAAAATGTGTAAACTCAAAAGTTGTAGATAATTGTTCTACAAATGTGATAAAATACATAACTTTTTTTAAAATGTATTCGTTTCAGAGATATGACACAAACTTATCTTTTTTTAAATGGGAACCATATTAAAAAGTGGGCCTATAAAATAGCATACTTTTTCCCCTTTTTAATGATATAAGGCTACTCGATATACTTATCTTCAAAATTGCCAAAATTATAGCACTTTTAACTGTTTTATTAAATTTTTCTTCGTCGGCTTTGGAAATAATGAAATTAGCAATTAAATGTGTTGGTAAAAAGAACCATGCAGGGTGTGAGTGACCAGAATGATACACGTTGATAGTATATAAACTATTAGTATATTATTCAAGAAATAAAGTGCTTGGTTGAGGTGACTCCGTAACCTCTTACAGACGACGACTGACTATATCATATTCAAAGAAGTAAAGGGTACATAGAACCCAAAAATAAAAACACAACGTAGCCAGGAAAGAATCAGACATAAACATAAACAGTCTCCCTAGACGAAAGGTAATCAATATCAAGTATTTATTACCGAAAATGGGAGACTGTTCCCATAAACCATCTTTAATATTGTGATTTCTAACAAAATGTAGTGATAATTTGACAATTATACAAGTATTTAAACATTTTGCAGTTTTATTTAATTCATTGTGCTTAATTTATGTGTTTTTTTCAATATCAAATGATTTTTTTTTATGTAGAGAAACGCGATATTGTAGTGTTATATTCAGTGTCATAAGAATGCAGTTAGGGCGGCAGAATAGTATTTCCTTCAGAGATATTTTCATCGTCGGCAGCTTCAAGATTTTCGTGAAAAACGTCCCTACATTGCAGTAATGGAGTCGCAATTTTGTAGCCCTTTGGATTATGTAGTGAAATTGTTTCGTCAAACTGGCAGTGTTCAAAGGAAATCGGGAAGTGGTAGACTAATTTAGCGAACCCAAAACTTGTTGAAAGTATCAGGCGAGTAATGGAAATAGTCTGTGTTAGGACTCGCGACGTATTACTATATCATGGATTATGGTTATGTTATTTTTTAGTTTAAATGTTCAAAGTGAGTTTAAGAAACTGATGTTACGTCCATGGACAACCCCAGCCTTTGGGTAATACTGTTGGAATTCCCAGCGCTTAACACCTATCTTCGGCTGAGGGAAGTTACTTTATGATTGGGATTTCCAGCACTATTCTTTGTCGGACCAACATTGCGAATCTAAATCAAAGGTACCGCCAAACGAATACAATGGCTGGGCTCCAATAAAAGCCCAGCGACCATGCCTCTAAGTGCTACGCTTTGACGCGACAAGGTAGCCTAGAAGCCGCTAATGGGGCTTTATCGGGAGTACCTCTATGGGTGTTACACTTCCGTATCAATACTTAAGGAGGGTGCGAAACTGAAGAAGCTCTCTTTTCTCACTACTTCATCACGGACTCATACGCGCTAGATTCTTCTCGTCAACATATTTTAAATAACATGTTTCTCGATATTGTATAGTTGTTAATGTTATCAATAAACCTTTGTTAAGTTAAGAAGGTTTAGTTTCTTTTATACGCGAAAACAGTGTCTCTGAGACTGCGAACTCAGGGTGGTCCTTCATAATCGATCAGTCCAGTCCACGATTTACGTAGTTCACGGTTATCGTATCGAAAGGGGTGAATCGACCCAACCACGTACACGCGTCAAATTTGGACCAAACAGTCTGCAGGCTGAAAGACTTACAACTTTAATTAACCAACACACAAGTCCATGGAGTCTTGGAAAAGATTATTTTTAATAAAATTCGACTAATAGTAAATGTAAGCAAAGTTGTATTTTGAAATGAGATTAGGTTGATTTGTTCATGTTCGAGATTTCACAGAACATGTCAAAGACATGCGGGTTCGCGCTCAAATAATTCCATGGTCTGCTTAAGCTGAAATTTTTTATGACACATATTTCAATGAAACCAAACTAGTAATTAATGTTGTGAATATTTACTTTCAGCCATCAAGTCTTCCAGTTCCATATACAGGGTATTTCAAATTCGACCCTCACCATTGGGATCTCGGAAACTAGAGGAGATACGAAAAAGTTTAAATGGGGGCAAAGTTGCGCAATCTAGTGCTTGATCGAATACCGTTTTCAAAATTTTAATTTTCCGAGTACTTCCGAAGATATCCGAGAAAAACTAAAAATTAAAAAAAAAATTTATTTATTTTTAGCGTTATTTGACAAGAAAGGTTAAATCCGTAAGCACATTTTCATTGCCACTTTTTCTCAGCTACACAATGACATATTCAAATTTGCGATCCGACGTTTCGTCTTTTGGCTACCATCATCAACTTTATTTTTTCTTATGGGCGCCATATTGGATTTTTCGACAAAAAAATAGTACGTTTCATTCTGAATTCATTGATGTAGAACTTCTTATAATTTACTTTTTTAAAAGCCGAAATATTTAAATAAAAAGAAATATTACATAGTTGGCCTTGACTCCATCGAAAGACTTTCTTTTGTTCGCGCTATATGACAGAACTTTTCAAACGAATTTAGAGCGTGTGCAGATTTCCAATGAAAATGAGTTTCCGAAGTGAAGAAAAACGAGATATGTTAAGACTTTGTTACAAATTTGATAGGAACAGTACGAAAACAGCTCAAATGTATTTTGAGTTATATCCGGAAAGACAACAGCCGCATAGAACATTATTTAAAACTTTGGACGAACATTTAGCTGAGTTTGGTGCTTTTGAAAAACCTAGGATGAAGTATGGAAGCAGAATGGAAGAAGATACTAGAAATAACCTACTGGCAGAGGTATAACTAAATTTCACATTAAAAAAATGTAACATTTTCTTGATTGTTTTAGATAAATGCAAATCCTTCACAATCAACTTATCAAGTTTCGTTAAATATGGATGTGCCACATACTAGCGCCTGGAGAGCATTCAAAGAAAGTGGTTTGAAATGTTATAAAATACACATTTCCCATAAACTACATCCTGGTGACCCTGAAAGAAGAATGTTGTTTTGCAATTGGCTCTCAAATAAGAATGATCCTCGAGATTTTTTAAAAAACATTATTTGGACCGATGAAAGTACTTTTTCAAATTGTGGTGTATTCAATAGAAATAATGAACATATTTGGAGTCAAAATAACCCTAGATGCTTTAGAGAAATTAGACCACAAGTTCGCTTTTGTTTAAATGTATGGGCTGGAATTTGTAACGATCAAATACTCGGACCTTATTTTTTCAACGGAACCTTAAACGGTGAAACATATTAGGTGTACAACTTTGCTTCCGCCGTTTTTTTTCCGAATTTCGCGATTTTATTGTAAAAAACTAATTATACCTTTAGGATCCAAAGTATTGTCCATCGCTGGCCACTACTTTCTCCCATCTTTCGGGCAGCATACGAATCCCGTGTTGAAAAAATTGGACATCTTTTGAAGCGATCCACGATTCTATCCAATTTCTTACTTCTTCATAAGACCGGAAGTGTTGGTCAGCTAGCCCATGTGCCATGGATCGAAACAAGTGATAATCAGAAGGAGCTAGGTCAGGAGAATATGGCGGGTGGGGTAGGACTTCCCATTTCAATGTTTCCAAGTATTTCTTGACCACTTGCGCAACATGGGGTCGAGCATTATCGTGCTGCAAAATCACTTTATCATGTCTCTCGTTGTATTGCAGCCGTTTCTTTTTCAATGCTCGGCTCAAACGCATTAATTGGGTTCGATAAAGAGCACCTGTGATTGTTTCAGTTGGTTGTAACAGCTCATAATATATTACGCCGAGTTAATCCCACCAAATACAGAGCATGATTTTGGAACCATGAATAGACGGTTTGGCCGTCGACGTGGAAGCATGGCCGGGATATCCCCAAGTCTTTTTGCGTTTGGGATTATCGTAATGAACCCATTTCTCGTCCCCAGTCACAATACGATGCAGAAATCCCTTCCGTCTTTGCCTTGCAAGCAACTGTTCACAAGCGAACAGACGCCTGTCAATATCTCTTGGTTTCAACTCGTACGGCACCCAATATCCTTGCTTCTGAATCATTCCCATGTCTTTGAGGCGTTTTGAGATTGTTTGTTGAGTCACTCCCAATGATTGTGCCAATTCTTGTTGACTTTGACACGAGTCTTCGTCAAGTAATGCTTCCAAGTTCGCATCTTGGAAAACCTTCTTTCTTCCACCGCTATGTTGGTCTTCGACGTGAAAATCACCGTTCTTGAAGCGCTGAAACCACTCACGACATGTCCTTTCACTAATAGTGGCTTCCCCATAAGTATCTGAGAGCATTCGATGAGCCTCAGCAGCAGATTTCTTCATATTGAAGCAGAAAAGTAAAACCTCCCGCAAATGACGAGAATTTGGCTCGTACACTGACATTTTCAATTGCGAATAACTTTATGATGAAGACACAAATAGACTAATATTTTTATGAGGTTATGTTAACAGGTGCCCAAGGCTCCTGCATGCCCACATGGGGTTATTTATTTCGATCATTACTTACCGCTACATACATCTATTCAAAAACGGCGGAAGCAAAGTTGTACACCTAATATCTACAGTTCTTGACAACACAATTTGAAGATTATGTCGATGCGTTGCCCCTTGCCAATTACAATAGATACTGGTTTCAGCATGACGGGGCCCCCCCCCACATAATACTAGAGCCGTTTCTAATTATTTAAATCATAGATTTCCACATAGGTGGATAGGAAATTCGGGGCCGGTAAGATGGCCGGCAAGGTCCCCCGACCTTACAGTTTTGGATACTTTTTTGTGGGGCACTTTGAAAAATAGAATATATGAAAATCGAGATTATAACACAATAGAAGAACTTAGGGAAAACATCATTACACAATGTAGAGCAATCAGAAGGAGAAATATTATTAGGGCTGTCACTAATTTAAATAGACGTGTTCGTTTATGTATGCAGGAGGAAGGTCGTCAATTTGAGCACTTGTTGTAACATTTAATAATAATTTAGTTTTGTCTCTGCCAGTAGGTTATTTCTAGTATCTTCTTCCATTCTGCTTCCATACTTCATCCTAGGTTTTTCAAAAGCACCAAACTCAGCTAAATGTTCGTCCAAAGTTTTAAATAATGTTCTATGCGGCTGTTGTCTTTCCGGATATAACTCAAAATACATTTGAGCTGTTTTCGTACTGTTTCTATCAAATTTGTAACAAAGTCTTAACATATCTCGTTTTTCTTCACTTCGGAAACTCATTTTCATTGGAAATCTGCACACGCTCTAAATTCGTTTGAAAAGTTCTGTCATATAGCGCGAACAAAAGAAAGTCTTTCGATGGAGTCAAGGCCAACTATGTAATATTTCTTTTTATTTAAATATTTCGGCTTTTAAAAAAGTAAATTATAAGAAGTTCTACATCAATGAATTCAGAATGAAACGTACTATTTTTTTGTCGAAAAATCCAATATGGCGCCCATAAGAAAAAATAAAGTTGATGATGGTAGCCGAAAGACGAAACGTCGGATCGCAAATTTGAATATGTCATTGTGTAGCTGAGAAAAAGTGGCAATGAAAATGTGCTTACGGATTTAACCTTTCTTGTCAAATAACGCTAAAAATAAATAAAAATGAATTCTCCAATTTTTAGTTTTTCTCGGATATCTTCGGAAGTACTCGGAAAATTAAAATTTTGAAAACGGTATTCGATCAAGCACTAGATTGCGCAACTTTGCCCCTATTTAAAATTTTTCGTATCTCCTCTAGTTTCCGAGATCCCAATGGTGAGGGTCGAATTTGAAATACCCTGTAGATAAAAATTTACAAAAAAACAGTCAATAACACAGCCATTGTCAATGATAAAAAATTGATAAAAAATTACTATAAAATCATAGATAACTGTTAAGAAAATGTTTAATATTAATTATACAGGGTGTACCAGCTAAACATAATCATTAGAAGTATCTGGTCAACCATCAAATGTAAAAATCTGAAAAAATTCACATAAATCTTTATCGACCTGATCTACCTCAGGAAAATATTTTCAACTTTGTGACACTTCCGGTTATACCGGAAGTAGCTACCAACTTCGTTATTTTAAATTGAAACCCCCATTTTTTTTGCAATTTTCGGATTTATCGTCAAATTTTAAGGTCACTTTATGTAAGATGTCTTACCTTTAAAATTTACCATTCCCGAATTATTCCGGAAAATTTGAAAATTTTCAGAGCTGCAAGGTTTCACGGAAATAGATATTGTGCGCTGACCGCCACGAATTTTGGAATCACTCTTTTGGGGCTCCAAGAGGATTTCACAAACTACGTTTTGACAGATTCACACTTTAAAAACGGTCCCCCAGAACCTCCAAAATGGCATGACTTCAAACGTCAATAACTTGTTTATTTCAAATGGAATGCTTCAATTTTCTCCACGGTATCGGGTTTAGAATTCAAAAATCTACAACTTTTGTTGACATTATCTTATCCTTAAACCCAGCCGTTTCCGAGATTCCGAAAACTGCCCCCTTTTTGGCTTCTATATGTTTCGATAGTCGCACGGGTGACATCAGCATAGACAAATGTTACGCGATGCCATTTTGATAAGTAAGTCATTTTCAAGTTTAAAGAAAATTATATTGTTAATTCCGCATTTTAATCAATTATTTAAAATGTATCCAAATGAAGTTATTTTTGACTTATTTTGCATATTTGGAATGTGTGACAAGATTGTAAGAAGAATGTGTCGGGAATTTAATCTTAAGTATCCGCAGTGGCCCAAAATGACTCCAAATAAGTTTACTGAAATAAGAAATCACTTTTTAAACACCGGATCGTGGAAGACAGCATCGTCCCAAGGAAGTTGTCGACAAAGAAGAAAATGTTATAAACGTTCTTGGCTACTTTAATGCGTATCCTAAATGTTCAATTCGAGGAGCTGTTGCAGATTTGGGCGTTTCTAATGGATCCGTGGAAAGAATTTTAGCCAAACATCCCTACAAATTTACGCCAGTGCAACATTTAATTCCGACAGATTTTCAAAGACGAGTAAATTTTTGTGAATTTTTACTAGCAAAAATTCATGAACATCGTGACTTTTTAAAAAACATAATTTGGATTGATGAGGCTAAATTTGATCGTGAGGGCCTATTTAATAGTCACAACCGACATTTTTGGGCAAATAGAAACCCTCTTGTGATTCGGGAACGTGGGTTACAAAATAAATTTAGTCTAAATGTTTTTTGCTTACTTAAAAACAATGAATTAAGGTTTACTATTTATAGAGAAAATTTGAACAGTGATCGTTATGTTAGAATTATTAATAAAGTTGTAGTGGATTATCTCGATAATTTACCATTAGCTAATTTAAAACACTTGTGATATGTATTGGATGGTGCGCCCACTTATAGCACATGTAATGTTGCTGCAAACTTAACAGACATTTTTGAAGATCGTTGAATACGGCGTTTGGGACCCTGGGATTGGCCAGCTAGGTCTCCAGATCTCACACATTTGGATTTTTTCCTTTGGGGTACAATAAATGAAAATCTCTTTTAAATTTATCTTAAATTTTTTTGTCTACTTCAGGTGCAATAAAAGAAAAAGTCTATGATAGGGAACCTATTAATAACATTGAAGAGCTAGAAAATGAAAATGAGATTAACCAAGCGTTTGCAGAGGTTGAGTCACATCAAATTGAAAGTGCCATATTATCAGTGGAAAATAGACTTATCAAATGTTTGGAAGTTAATAGAACGTAATTTGAACATTTATTATAATATTTTTATTGTTTGTTTTTATTGTCTGGGCTTTTCTTTACCGGGAAAATCTTTTAAAAGACACCATGGCCTACTGTACTGGCCACCGGGTAGTGTAGGATTCACTGTAATGGTATCGTAGTTGATGTTTGTCTATGCTGACGTCACCCGTGCGACTATCGAAACATACAGAAGCCAACAAGGGGGCAGTTTTCGGAATCTCGGAAACGGCTGGGTTTAGGGATAGGGTAATGTCAACAAAAGTTGTAGATTTTTGAATTCTAAACCCGATGCCGTGGAGAAAATTGAAGCATTCCATTTGAAATAAGCAAGTTATTGACGTTTGAAGCCATGCCATTTCGGAGGTTCTGGGGGACCGTTTTTAAAGTGTGAATCTGTTAAAACGTAGTTTGTGAAATCCTCTTGGAGCTCCAAAAGAGTGATTCCAAAATTCGTGGCGGTCAGCGCACAATATCGATTTCCGTGAGACCTTGCAGCTCTGAAAATGTTCAAATTTTCCGGAATAATTCGGGAACGGTAAATTTTAAAGGTAAGACATCTTACATAAAGTGACCATAAAATTTGATGATAAATCCGAAAATTGCAAAAAAATGGGGGTTTCGATTTAAAATAACGAAGTTGGTAACTACTTCCGGTATAACCGGAAGTGTCACAAAGTTAAAAATATTTTCCAGATGTAGATCCGGTCGATAATGATTTATGTGAATTTTTTCAGATTTTTATATTTGATAGTTGACCAGATACTTCTAATGATTATGTTTAGCTGGTACACCCTGTATATTCGTATACATGTCTTACTTATTTTTGCTATAAAATGTATTCATTAACAAATTCGAAAAAATAGGTTCGTCACTTTTTTAAATTGTTCAATCTCATTAATTAAACTTTTTGATTTATATAGGTAAGATTTATTTTGCACTACATCTCAAATACAGGGTGGTCACTTTTACGACGCATTCTATGGGGATTTTCGAAACGGTTAAAGATACAAGGTTGGTTAAATGGAGAAAAAGTTTCGTATTTTTATGCTCTGCAAAAAGCTGAAAGCAAAATTGAAATATCTTATGTAATTACTAAGATATCAAAGAAATACCAAAAAAGTCGATTTTCTTTTTTTGTCTATAACTTATTTATTTTTCATACAATCATTTTGAAACTTGGGTGTTCTATATTTTCCGTCAGTTTCTTCAATATGGAAAGGTCAAAAATATCCTAGGCCTACTAGTTTACGTGAAAATAATACTAACTTTCGATTTTCTTATGGACGCCATATTGGATTTTCGCATTTTTGAAAAACACGAAAGATTTCCGTTTCGGCGAGGTGCAACACAAGGGTCTTCTGAACTATTTTACAATAAAAATTAAAATATTTAAATATTTAATGAAAAAATCAAGTAGCACTGAATTTGTCAAGGTCATAATTAGTTACCAAGTTACTGACTGTCTTTGACACATAAGTCAAGTAGTCAATAATACAACTTTTAAATAAGTAATAAAAAACATTATCAAATGTATTTTCGAAAATCAATAACACAAACTTTAACATTAACTAACATTAATTAACAAAGGAATTAATACGAGGAGAGAAAATTACATAAAATGTTGATGAGTAATACATAATGCCGTTCGCTCATACTACATATTTGAAGTAGCTCTTCTGATAACAACTGGGTCAATGGTCCGAAAGAAATTTGTAATTGGGTTTCTAAGATAAGATAAGCGTTTTTTGAATGTCTTATGTACACATTATACATGTCTATTTTCTCATCTTTGGAGAAATATCATCCCATTTTGATAAAAATTAAAATTTACTTAATTCACAGAAGAACAAAACTCACTTTTTTACTAAATTTCTTTTTAAATATATAATAATAATAATAAAATTATGTTGACATAGCAACCAATAATATTGGCTACTTGACTTATGTGTCAAAGACAGTCAGTAACTTGGTAACTAATTATGACCTTGACAAATTCAGTGCTACTTGATTTTTTCATTAAATATTTAAATATTTTAATTTTTATTGTAAAATAGTTCAGAAGACCCTTGTGTTGCACCTCGCCGAAACGGAAATCTTTCGTGTTTTTCAAAAATGCGAAAATCCAATATGGCGTCCATAAGAAAATCGAAAGTTAGTATTATTTTCACGTAAACTAGTAGGCCTAGGATATTTTTGACCTTTCCATATTGAAGACACTGACGGAAAATATAGAACACCCAAGTTTCAAAATGATTGTATGAAAAATAAATAAGTTATAGACAAAAAAAGAAAATCGACTTTTTTGGTATTTCTTTGATATCTTAGTAATTACATAAGATATTTCAATTTTGCTTTTAGCTTTTTGCAGAGCATAAAAATACGAAACTTTTTCTCCATTTAACCAACCTTGTATCTTTAACCGTTTCGAAAATCCCCATAGAATGCGTCGTAAAAGTGACCACCCTGTATACATAAATGCCGCAAACTCTTACAATAATTCTCTTAAAACTAAACAAATTACATTAACATAATTTTTTTTATCTACCTTTCAATTTTACAGATTATTTATTTAAATGTTTGTTAAAAAATTGTTGCTGTAACACAACGTCTGCATGTTTTTTGGCACTTCCATTGTAGTTCGTATCGACGATGGCTCCAACGCAACCTCAACGGTTCGCTAACGTAATTGATATACAGGGTGTTAAAAAATCGTTTAAATATTTAAGGGGGTTAATATAGTGCGAACGAAAACAAGTAAAAAAGTCTTAATAAATGGGTCCGCAAATGAACCGTTTTCGAAATAAAAGAGATAGTCTCTTTTCATTGTACAGTTTTTTTCAGCAGAAATAATTAATACAAAAAGACAAAAAAATATTACAATAAATGTTCGATATATCCTCCTTGCATTTCGACACAAGATCTACACCTTCTCAAAGAGAAGTGCCGCATTTTTTCAAAAAAAGCCCGGTTGTTTTCGAATTATTTGACAACATTGTTCAATTCGTTGCCGCAATTCATCGGGATTATTTACAGGTGTCGCGTATACTAAACTTTTTAGGTAACTTCAAATACAAAAGTCTAAGGGGTTTAGATCGGGAGATCTAACAGGCCATAAAATAGAACCTCCTCGGCCTATTCATCTTCTTTGAAATGTTTCGTTTGAGTGCTCCCTAACAGCGAGCGTAAAATGAGGCGGCCCCCCATCTTGCATAAACCAAATATTCAATATTTAATTTAAAGGTACATCTTCCAAAAGAGTGGGCAAAGTGTTCATCAGGAAGTTAAGGTGTACAGCACCTGTTAAACGTTGTGGCAAAATAACTGGTCCTAATAATTGGTCGTCTAAAATGCCTAGCCAGATATTTAGAGTGAAACACTGTTGATGTCTGGATTCGCGAACAGCATGTTGATTTTCATCCGACCAAACATGATTATTGTGATAGTTGAAAATCCCATCTTTAGTAAAACCGGCTTCATCAGTGAAAAGGATGTTAGAAGTAACATTTGGGTATTCAGCAGCATTCCTTAAGAACCACTGAGAGAATATCATTCTTGCTTGATAATCAGGGGGAGTAAGAGCTTGTACCTGTTGGATATGGCACGGATGCAGAAGTTGTTGGTGGAAAGTTCTCCAAATAAGAGGATAACTTACGCCTAGTCCATCCAAAATTCTTCTCACACTAATTTCGGGATTTTCATCTACCATTTTCAAAGTTTGTTCTTCAACCTCCGGCGTACAAACTGTCCTTGGATGTCTACTGTCATAAGCACATTTTGCAAAGAAGACACTATCCTTCAGCCGTTGGTAAACATTTCCAACCATCACTTGCGAAGGTAGTTGACGATTGGGAAAAGCGTTGTTGTACAAGCGATGTGCTTCCAAAGCATTTCCATTGGAAAGACCATACATGAAAACCATATCGGTCATTTCAGCATTTGAATATGGCATTGCAAAGCGAAACCTTTGACTATTTGAGTTAAAAATGTAAACAAACAAAAAATACTATATACAGTTTTATCTTGAACTTGAAACTTTCTGTTTTGAAAAACTTTTTATTTCAAGCAAAGAACGTTTACAAGACTTATGCGTATACATCAAAGCCGACTTATTAACTAACTGCATTAAGGCATTCCTAGCTTTTATAATAAAAATAATGCTGATTCTACTTTTGGTTTCATATTCTGTCTATCATCACGTACACTGTGTATATATCACATAGCTAATGCAATATTTCTGGGGGTAAATGGACATATAACTATACTTTGACTTCCTGATGAACACTTTGCACAAAGAAAAGAGACTATTGCTTTTATTTTGAAAACGGGTCATTTGCGTACCCATGTTTATTAAGACTTTTTTACTTGTTTTCGTTCGCACTATGTGCCCCTTAAATATTTAAATGTTTTTTTCTAACACCCTGTATATCTACGATCGACGTTACGATTATGTTTCTTGGTTCGTCACTTTTTTAGATTGTTCAATTTTCTTAATTAAACTTTTTGATTCATATGGTTTCATTGCGATTACAATCGATTCGTTAAACAAACAACGGTGTGAGGAATGATACTATGCTGACAATTAGAGGAACAATAGTGACGATTAGAGAAATGATCATAATGATTAGAGCAACTATAAAAGTTTTAATATTATAGGTGACTGTTATATTAATAAATTTAATAGAAAATTTAAAAAAGCTCTACTCAACAATAATTCTTTTCTAACATAGGTTCCTGATATAATTTTATTGGCTTATATATATTTTTCACTCTTATTTCCTTTTTTACCTCAATATAATTTCATTTTATAGTCTTGTGTAATAAATTATTATTTTATTCAAATATACTTTATTTTTCAATACAATCAGAAATAATATATTTAAACAAAGCGATCATTATTTGGAAATCATATTTAATGATTTTGTTGAGACTGATATTACATTTAATGAATTTACATCTATATGTAAACAATGTTGGAGTGTTGATTATGGATTCCTTATCTTTGTTGGAGACAAGTCTGCTTGAACTAATCTGGCGCTTACCGCTTTTTCCAAAAAATCTTAAAAATGACTGCTTTTATTAATAAATTTGGCTCATTTCCTTTCTTTAAAAAACTGTTTAATATTTTTTAATGAAATGGATGTGACTTATTTCAAATATCTTAAAATTTTGTTTCGATTATCACTCATAGTTCAAGTGTCTTAAAAACTTACTTGAAGTATTATGAAGCTGTAGGCAGGCACACTTGTGATAATGCTGATACATGACCATGCGCCAATGTATCTGTTGATCCAGGAATTAGATATCTTTTAGAATCTTCCCAACTTAGCGACTTTTTATTTAATTCTTCTGTGTAGTGTTAGAAAATAATTGTTAAATGTTAGGGATTATTACTAAGAATGTTGGACATGCGGGATTCTTAGGTCAAGTAGATCTAACCCTTTTGTACATATGTAAAGACTTCTCCAGTTTTACGATAAAGTCGAGACACAATCGGAAGTCTTTGGGTTGTAAATAATGATAATTCCAATATTGTTAATTAGGTTAGGTCTGTTAATTTAAGATGAAAGAGTTGTGAGGGGGCTGATGTTGCCCCTGTAGGACGCCTATGTATGTCGCAACCTGGTTAGAAGTATTTTCGTCAATTAAGAGGATTTTGCAATCGTTATCTTCATGCGATTTTGCTATTTTATGATTAACGTCTAACCACCCTTTGTCGGTACTTGTGGGAAAGGATAGCAGCCCTTTGTCGGCATCTCTGGAAATGTACCGACAAAGTGTTATCAGTACCACGGTAACGACTCAGGTGGTGTCATAAGTCGGTAATTGCTTTCTAGCCAGGGTACGACACTGTTTTAATTACCCTTAGTTTAGTACTTAAGAGCGCCCCGAATCTAGAAGGTTTCTTTCGAGTGGCTCACCAGCACTATTATCCGCAAGCAAAATCATAAGTGTATCCGTTAATATTAATAAACCCTAAACAACTTTAGAAAAACCTACAGACATGTAGATTTAAGATTAGGGTAAACAGTTTAGAGGAATGTTGTGCACGTGTGAATGTTTGCGTAAGATGGGGAAGACGACCCATCCACTTGAAAGGGCGGGTACCATTGGCATTACGGTGCGAAAAACGAGAAGGAATGCTTGCGACGAGACCCGGCATTATTTTGAATTTCGTGTGTTTTTGGGTGCTAAATAAAATAGAACTTCATTTTAAACTTTTGGTATTCTTAATAGTAGATTTCATGTTTATGACTCTTGATTATTTTTTGTTTATGAAAATGCTCTTTAAGTTCAAAGAGCTCATTCTTATAGTCATTAAAACTGATTTCTTTCTTTAGCACACCTTTCTTAATTCCTTTTAGCTTCTTTGCAACTGAGATTTCTCTTCTAAAACTGCACATTTTAGATTTCAAACCTATAAATTCCAACATATTTTCCGAGTTCAATTCATCCTTAAATTTTCCTATAACTTTTTATTTTTATCTGAAAACATCTTATGATTTTTAGGATAATCAGATGTATCAAAATAATTAGAATTATACTTCATAAAGTTATAGAAATCATAACCTTTAAGTTCAAAAAGGTATGCGTCGGTATCCGCGTATAATAATTTCAATTTCTCATTAAATTTATGTTTTAATACGTTATAGTAAAAGTCGTACATCAAGAATTTCGATAAATCTAACACTGCTTGTCCAATATAAATCGGTTTATTGAATAACACTTTGGTTTTATAATTATGAACTGCTACCAGATGCTTGCTAAATATAGTTCTTGATTTGAAATTGAGTTTATTAATAGCTTTTTGACCCTTTTGATCATCAGAGCTCAATTTAATGTTTTGCTGTTTCGACTTTCCAAAAACACTATTCGACATTAATTTCCAAAAGTCCTTTTGAAAATTATTTTTTGCTTTCTGTCTTTATTCAGTATTAAATTTGATATATGATGCTGTAAAATCAGATTGAGTAAATTTCATACCTCTGTGAATTTTAATTATTTCCATTCCCAACTTTTTATAAAGCTTTAATATTTTATAATGACCTACATATATAGTTCTTCTTATCATTGAATCATAGATCATAGAAATGACACAATTTCTCGGTTTTTCCACCAGAAGGCATTATATTTTCTGGAGCAAGTGGAGGGTCGTTGTACCTTTTGTGTAGTTCTAAAACTTTTGGAAAAGACAAGTCAACTTCTAATATACAGGGTGTTAAAAAAAGATTATAAAATATTTAAAAAGGTAATAGTATGGACCAAAATAAGCAAAAAAGTCGTAGTAAACATGGGCCTGCAAAGTAAGGTTTCGAAGATATAGAAGGTTAATCTTTTTTGAAAAACTTGTTTATTTATAAAAAAAAAAAATATTCTTTTTTTACCCAATTTTTTTATATTGCAAAAACTTGCATTTTATTATCATGGTATAAACATTGAGTATTTGATTGTTGTCAGTGTACAAGTTTTCGTTTGCTATGGCTGTTTATTCTAATACAGAATTAACCGACATGCATTTCATGTATGGTCGTGCTAATGGCATTGCCATCAAAGCGCGATGTCTTTATGCTGAAACTTATCCAAATCGCCAGATTCCTTCACATCGTATGTTTGGAACAATTCATCACAGATTGCGTGATACCGGTTCATTGAACAAACAATGCTATTTATCCGGAACATCAAGGCAGTATCGATTCCTAGAGTAGAAGAAGAAATTTTAGCATGGATAAAGCATAATCCAAGGACGAGTGTGCGAAGAATATCAGCTACGGTAGGAATTAGTGTTCCTCTTGTTTGGAAAACCCTTCACGAGGAGCTGCTTTATCCATATCATGTACAACGAGTGCAGGCCTTAAATCCACTTGGTCATCAAGTGCGTTTGGTTTTTTGCCGCTGGTTTCTACGCAGTGATGCTGAAGACCCCCGTTTTCTTGCCAACATTCTTTTTATTGATGAGGCCGGATTCACATGAAATGGAGTTGTTTATTTTCACAATACACATGTTTGGGCCGACAAAAATCCCCATGCCCTAATGGAATCTGGACATCAGACACAATTTTCATTAAACATTTGGATGAGTATTGTAGGCGACAGGTTTCTAGGTACTGTTGTTCTACCAAACCAATTAACAGACGCTGCTTACTTAAATTTTCTGCAAAACACAATGGGTGATCTTTTTGACGACACTCCTTTAGACCAAAGGCAACAAATGTAGTTCCAGCATGATGGTGCTCCAACTCATTTTTCGATTGCCGTTAGAGAGCATTTAGACCAAACTTTTCGACGTAGATGGGTAGGACGAAGACCTGTATTATGGCCTGCAAGATTGCCTGATTTAAACCCTCTAGATTTCTTTTTTTGGGGATATTTGAAAACATTGGTCTATGGTACTCCTATAAATAGCCTCGAGGAGCTACAGCTACGGATTAATAAAAAATACCAACAAATCCGAGCCAATGAGGGGATTTTAGAAAAGGTTCGAATATCCTTCAGACAAAGATGTCGGGCCTGCTTGGAAATGGAAGGAGGGCACTTTGAACACCTTATGTAATTGTATTTTTTGTTTTTGTAAGAGACTTTTTTTGTTATTTGTAGATAATAAATAAGTAATAAGTAATTAGAAATAAGTGTTTCAAAAAAGAATAACCTTCCATATCTCCGAAACCGTTACTTTGTGGACCCATGTTCACTAAGAGCTTTTTGCTTATTTTGGTTCATACTATTACCTCTTTAAATATTTTATAATCTTTTTTTAACACCCTGTATATCCAGTTTCATCGTCAGATCCCAGAATAGTCTCTAAATCATATAATTCATCAGTGACCACCCATTGAAAATCCTTTTGAGGTAATTTCTGATATAGTCAATGGCCATAAAGGTTATTACAATCAATACAATGAATTTGAGTAAAGTCAGAAATTTTTTCACCTTTAATTTGTATTTCTGGCTTCACTAGCGCATATCTATTACTGCATTGAGATATTCCACCACGAATTCCTTTTTTGAAAAACAAATACATCTCATAATCTGTTAATAACTCAAGACTAACGTCACTATACTTTAACCCACAATCCCAAGTTAATGCTAGTGTAGTATAATACCAAATAATATCTAATCCATAAGATTTTTCTAGGCACAAGTCTCTAAAATTCTCAAATATATCTGCTAGAAGTAAAACATCTAATTTTAGATATAAATCATGCCATTCACCTAGATTCTTGATTTCAAAATATTTCCAGACTGTTTGAGCATGATCATACTCTGACCAACTTATATTTTCTTTTGTTAGTGAGGAGTAAAATTTATCTATTGAAGGAAAAGAAGTTTTTTCAAATCTTTCCAATGAGTCCATATATCCATAAAAATATATACCTTTTCTAATTATCTTTGATCCTTGTTTTCTGAATAATGCTTGTAGCTGTGTATTGCTATAGTATTTTTTCGTTTCTCTCAACTGTTCATGTTCTAAGTTAGATGACAGAGTGTCTAAACTACTTGCTAGGAATCTGAATTAAGCTATAAATCTTAATTCACTATAGCTACAGTCATTCATTGTTAAAACTTTACTGAATAAAATGTATTAATTTTCATTATCTGGGATTAGTTTTAGATTACTTTTATTCTCACCCAAATTTTTAATAAACAAATGACAATCATATGAACTCAAATTATGAAATAGAATTGGAATGAATAGTGGTTGATTGTATTTCAAGTTGCAGTTTCTACATGCTGCAAAATATTTGCCTGTATAGTGAACATGCTGCCTGACCTTTGGATTTTTTTCAGTAAAATCTTTTTTGCATAGATAGCATTCCTTTGCTTTTTTATACCCTTTTAGAGCTACATCTGTCATAGTTTAATTTTACGTTAATAATTTATATATTGTTTTTGCATGTTTCGTGTTTCGTTCTATAAATTTTTCATCAACATTTTCTCCTCTATTTCTAAAAGATTTGGGATATTTCCTTAAACACTCTTTATACAAAGTCCATAACTGCAAGGAATATGTACTTGAGTCTTCTGAGTATATGATTTTTCTGGATTTGGTTCACATGTCTGAATTGGCTTTAAGATTGATTTAAATTCACAATAAATCACATACAGCTTGGCAAGAATAGCTTGATATATGAGAATTTTAAGAGGTGCGTAAAGGCTAGACAGAGAAGGTATTCGGAATAAAGAGATAGCTGCGGATTCGTGGCGGTAATAAAATTAATGTACAGCACTACCAAAAGTATTGAACATTTAACATTAATTGTAATTTTTGAAATAGATTCGATTTTAAAAAATCTAATAAAGCTTAGCTTTGACGTTAATAATTATTCCTGTATATCTTTTCGATGAATCAATAGTGTAGACAAAATCATAATATTTTTAGAAATACAAAAGCAAACATATTTTTCAAGAATTTGTTCTGACAAAAAGTATTACTTATTTGAACAGTTAACAACTTAATAGGTTCGAATAACAAACTCAAAATTTTCGGTAATCTATCACTATCAACTTCTAAATTTATAATTAATTGATCTAACATTAAATCTAAATAATTTTGGTTCTTTTTCCATGTAAAACTGTTCAAATTCTTCGGAATGTTAGTATCGTTTGATTCAACCTTTTTTAGAAAATGTCGAAAAAGTGCTTCAGATTTTTGAATATTTTTAAAATTGATACTTACATTTTTTGCAGCTATGTATTATAATTGGAAATTCAATTCCATTAAAATTTAACAAATCTTTGTATTCTGGATTGAGATATTGTGCCCATCTTTGTGAATCTTGTTTTAGGTATTTTTAACGCACATAAAACTTAATATCGGAAACACTCATTATCTTTATTTTATATATTGATCCATGCTTTCTTATCCCCTATCCATTTTGGTAGTGAGATAAATGAACTTCCACTTAACAGTTTATATTTGGTAATATTAATTCTTAAATTATCCATTCTACTTAGAGTCCAGCCTGATCCATTGGCTTCTAATTCATCACATATGTATATAAATAAATCTCTTTGAGTATCCCTGTAATTAATTAAATAATTTTCTCTCTTTATTATTACATTAGCTAGTTGAAACTTATGCGTCATTTCTTGTTCTAAATTTTTAAAATTAGATTCCAACTCTAAATTAATTTTAATATCATTATTCATATCCAAAGCGTTTTTAATGATTGCTTAGAATCATTACAAATAAGCAGAATTTAGCAAACTGGTTCATTTCTGTCCAGTTGGAATTTCTATAACTTCAATATCGGCACAAAGTGACAAAATGATTGAAAACGGCAGAAAAGTGTTTTTAAGAAACCAAATAATGACGATTCACCTAGAATCACTACAAATGAGTGGAAATTAGCAAACTGGCTCCTTTCTGTCCATTTGGGATTCCTACAACATCAATATCGGCACAAAGTGACAAAACGATTCAAAACGGCAGAAAAGTGTTTTTTAGAAACCAAATAATTACAATTGGGGTAGAATCATTACAAATGAGCGGTATTTAGCAAAGTGGTTCATTTCTATTCAGTTGGAATTTCTATAACTTTAATTTCGGCACAAAGTGACAAAATGATTCAAAACGGCAGAAAAGTGTTTTTAAAAAACCAAATACAGTAAACACTCGATACTGTGAACATCGGATAACGTAAACCTCCGGATAACGTGAATCATCTTTCTATCACATTAACCGCCGTATAACGTGAACAAATCATTTCCGTTACCGGGGGAACTACTTCTGGGGATTCCCTGGCAGTCGTGCTCAATACGGGGTTGCCCGACCCCGGGTCGTGCCCGGTATTTCCCCAGTTTTACTTTGTAGTTTCATTTTTTGTATTGCAACATTTGCCTGTTGCTTTTGAACGGTTGTCGAAAGGTTTAGTGAATACGTATTGTTATATGTAATGTCGCTGAAAAAACCAAAGTGTTTAACTCTCCATGAAAAATCTCTTGTAATTCAGGAGCTAAGTAAAGGTGCAAGTGTTTCAAACTTATCCAGAAAATACAATATAGCTAAATCTACGATTTGCAAAATAAAGCAAAGAAAAGAAACCATTTTAAGAGTAATAACAGATACATATGTTGGATCAAGTAAAAGAAAAACACTTAAAGGGTCTGGATTACCACAAATGGAAAAACAGCTATACAAATGGTTTCTAAATCAACGAAATCAAAATTTTCTTGTAAGCGGAGAAATGATAAAGCAAAAAGCCAAATCCATACATTCTGAAATAAAGGAAACTGATAAGGAATTTACGGCTAGTGAGGGATGGCTACAGAGGTTTAAAAAAAGATTTGGAATTCGGTTTTTACAAATTTCCGGGGAAAAACTTTCATCCCAACCGGAACTTATTGACCCTTTCAAAAAGCAGTTAAAAAATTAAATGCAGAAACTTGGAATTACATTAGATCAACTTTATAATGCTGACGAAACGGGCTTATACTGGAAACTTCTACCGGACAAAACATTGAAAGACTGAAAAACAACGAATAACATTACTAGTTTGCACAAATACTACTGGAAGACATAAAGTAAAACCATTAGTTATCGGTAAGACTGCCAATCTAAGGTAATTTAAAAACTTTACTTGCCCTCTTGATTATGAACACTCCAAGACAGCGTGGATGACTGCTATGTGTGGATTTTTAAAAAATGGTTCCATCATTCCTTTGTACGTCAGGTAAATTTTGTTGTGTATTTTTCTTGAAATCGTAGTATAAATTTACGTATTCCTTTACAGGTTACACGTTTTTTGTCAAATAAAGGGCTCCCGATAAAAGCATTACTTCTGCTAGATAACGTGCCATCTCATTCAAACGAAGAAGAATTAAAGAGCAAAGATGGACAGATAGTAACAATGTTTCTTCCATCTAACGTTACGCCACTTATCCAACCTATGGATCAAAATGTTATTAGGTTTACAAAATTATATTACAGGAATAGCCTTCTTGCCGATGTTATAGCGAGTAATTCAAACATAACTGATACATTGAAAAACTTGACTATTAAGGAAGCTGTTGTTAACTTAACGGTTGCATGGAATCGATTCGATTCACAAATTATTGCAAAATGTTGAAGAAATATTTTAGAGAACACTGAAATGTCCGAGGATGACGATGATGAATTACCTCTTTCTGTTTTAAAACGTCGATGGGACGATGATAAGGCAGGCTTAATCTCCAAATCTTGTGATCTTCTAAATACACTAGCACCACAAGTAAGGGATTTATCTTTACAATTTCAATCTGTTATTACATATGTAATTTATGTATATTTGTACGCCACATTCAAGGAAACTGATATATTGGAATGGAACGATGCTGACAAAGAATGTGAAAACAACCAAGAAGAATGTAAAGTTCATGTAGTCGAGACTTTTTCAAGAAATGTCAAGTAAACTGTCACTGGACAGCGCTATAACTGCATTAAATACTGCAATCCAGTGGGCAGAATATAGTGGTGTGGACTTCACAGACCTCATAGTTTTAAAAAGACGAACAGAAACAGCCCTTGTGCAAAAAATTACAAATCCAAAGAAGCAAATTAAAATTTCAGCTTTTATGTCACCCAATAATCTGTTTTCCACTCTATTTAGATTAACCCCCGATTAAATCAATAAATCGCTAACGTGAACGTGCGTTGTTTTATTTTGTTCACGGTATCGAGTGTCAATTGTAATGACGATTCGCCGTTTTGAATCATTGTGTCACTTTGTGCCGAAATTGGAATTATAAGAATTCCAACTTGACAGAAATGAACAAGTCTGCTAAATTCCTCTCATTTGTAATGATTCTAGGCGAATCGTAACTATTTGGTTTCTTAAAAACACTTTTCTACCGCTTTCAATCAGTTTGTTACTATGTGCCGAAATTGGAATTATAGAAACTCCGACTGAACAGAAATGAACTAGTTTGCTAAACTCCGCTTATTTGTAATGATTCTAGGTGAATCGTCATTATTTGGTTTCTTTATAACACTTTTCTGCTGTTTTGAATCATTTTGACACTTTGTGCCGAAATTGGATGTGTAGGAATACCATCTTTACCGAACTAAACAATTTGCTAAATTCCGCTCATTTGCAATGAATATAGACGAATTGTCATTATCTGGTTTCTTAGAAACACTTTCTTGCCGTTTTTAATCATATTGTCACTTTGTGCCTAAATTAGACCTTTAGGAATACCAACTGGTAAAACTTGGATATCACGGAAACCACTTAGAGCGTTACTTCTTTTTTCCGTAATCTACTCGCTGAGTAGTTCACCAATATGTTTTTTTTTTGGTGCGGAAATGCTTTGTTCAAAAGTTTGCTTTTCCAAATTTATTTCAATACTTGACTCTCTTACGTGACCGTGGAGCGAACAGGGGTCCTGGGTGGGGTAAATAAAAATAAATTGAGGTAAGTTGAGGTAAGTTGTAGTATTGTTGGTGCCTTGAGTTAGGTAATTATATATAGTTAATTTTAATCGTAAACTAGCCGTAGTTAGTCCCTTAAGCTACGCCAATATATGTCAGTATTTGTTGGGGAGATTTTATGTGGAGGGAGTGACGACGACACCCAAAAAGCCATACCGAAGGTTGTTTTATGTTTGGAAAATACGCTACTTGTGAATAGACGCAGTCTAAATTAAACTAATGCTAAGATCCGCAATTTAGCGTATCTCCAATGCCCCAATAAAAATAAAAATAAAAGGGACCGATATAGGTATGCGCCCGACGGTTGGGTTTATGATGGTAGGCGCCCTTATGGCGTAGAAAGTCCGACCTATATAGGACCGATATAGGTAAACGATTTTATTTGGAAATTTAAAGTTGGAATCATGGAATATAAATGGTTTGATAATATGTTGCCTAAAACCCGTGAAGAAGGCTATCAACTAGCTTTACGAGAAGGACTTCTTCCGAAGCCGCCATTTTGTAGAAGCAAAACAAAAGGTCATTCCAAACCAGTTACGCGTTTTTCGCATTATTTTGACTCTGACACTAATTTGGGTCGATATCGATGTCCAAAACGGAATAAATGTCCACCTGACATATTCGTCTCCAGTGGCACATGGTTTGAAAATTCTCAGCTTTCAATTCAAAGTGAATTCATGTGAGTATTAATTAATAAATATATATATATATATTTTAATTTAATCTTTTTATACTAGTATACTTTACCATTACGTTCACGGTTCAAGTTATGAACAAATCCAGCGAGCTTGTACGCAAGATGGGGAAAAGCTGCTTGCTACAGACACAATTTCCAATCGTGTAAGATATTGTAAGGAAATTGTAACAGAAGCTTTCTCCAAAATGCAGGAACAAATGCCTAAAACTGGAGGTCAAGGTGTTGTAGTTCAGGTTAGTTCGGGTTAGTTCCAGAATCTCTTTATGATTCAATTTTACATAAATACATTGGTAAATAAATAGTATTACATTTTAGATTGACGAGTCTATGTTTGGTCATAGAAAATATAACAGGGGAAGGATTCTTAATGGGCATTGGGTTCTAGGCATAATAACGGAAGGATCAGAAGATTTGCGTTGTGTACTATGTCCTGATAACAAGCGTAGTGCGGAAGTTCTGCTGCCCATCATTCAGAAACATGTAGTTGAAGGATCCCATGGGTGGACTGATTGTTGGAAGGCGTATGATGGCCTTAAGAATTTGGGCTAAAGTCATCATACGGTAAATCACAGCAAAGAGTTTGTTGCTGAGGATGGGACACATACACAAAGGATAGAATCTCAGTGGAACGTATTGAAGCGAAAATTGAAAGGACGATCTATATCGGAAAGTAAATTCGCTGATGTTCTGTGTAAAGAACTCTGGCGTCGCTATTGGAAGCTTTATTAAATATAATTCGTTTGGAATATGGTTATTTCCGTTAATAAATAGATTAATCCAAAAAACCTAAGTTTATTTTGCTATATACTTACCTTTTTTTTTTTTTGTTTTGCGAGGAGGAGGGAATCTTCTTAAGACACCCGACTTGGTCCACAGCCGGGTAGTGTGGGATTCGACCGACCATTACGTCGCCCGCCTACCCACTAAACCCACCTCCCCTCTTCTGCCCCGGGACCACCGCTTGGCATTACATCGGGGCTTCCTTGATCTTCCGACTAGGTGCGGACACGGCCACGCACCTCACTTTTCTTCCTCTCGTTCTCCCTTGCAGTCTTGTCCTTCAGGATTTTCTCCGTCAGGCCCTCAAACGCTTCCCATGTTTTCGCACTTTCCACCAATTCATTTCCTATCTTGTTTCGGTCCAGGTCGAGTCCACTCTCCCTGGCCTCCACTCGATAGCCCTCCCATTCTGGACATTCCCAGAGCGTATGCTCCGGTGTGTCCTCATTCGCATCGCAGAACCAGCAACGCGCACTCCTCTCCACCCCGATGCGCTTCAGATACCTACCGAACACACCGTGCCCGGTAAATACCTGCGACAGCGCATACCCACTCTTACTCCACTCGCACTCGCACCATATCCGGATCCGAGGTATGAAGGTTTTGATCCAGCCCTCATACTTCTCCCAGTCCTTCTCCCATTCTCTCATCGCCCATTCTTTCGCCTCACTCCTACCTTCGCTCAGCATACTACGCTCTAGCACTCTAATCCGTACAGGAGGTATCTTGGCCAAAACCAGCACCGCCTCTGTGGGTGCTGTTCTATAGGCACTAGCCATCCGGAGCGCGAGTAACCGATTTGCCCTCTCCATGATGGCCACGTACTTGCCGCACGTCATCTCCGTCCGCCAGACGGGAGCAGCGTACAGCAGAACCGACGATGCCGCCATCACCATCAACCTCCGTCTCTCATACCCCAAACCACCAACTCTGGGCAATATGCCTTCGAGCTTCTCAATCACTCTCGATACCTTTTCGGCAGTCCGGCGCGCGTGCTCACCAAAGCGAGCATTTCTGCTGAACCACACTCCCAGGTACTTCACGCATTCTTTCGTCTCGTACAAGACGTCGTCCACTCTCAGACTCATACTCCTTATTTTCCTTCGCCCGGCCAGGAGAACCATCTCGGTTTTTTCCGTGGTCATGCTAAGTCCCATACTTTCGAACGTATCGGCGACCAGTTCCATGGCCTGCCTCGTCCTCGCCTTTAGGGTTTCCCCGTCCCCCGCCGTGACCATCAACGCCAAGTCGTCCGCGTAAGTCACCGGAGTGACTCCACGCGGGTACCCGGCCGTCAGTATCCCGTCGTAGTAGAGGTTCCACAAGACGGGGCCCAGCACAGACCCCTGAGGCACCCCACACGACAACTCTCGGTCCCCCCCGTCTGGCAATACCAAAACCCGAGCATGCAAGTACGACTGAACTACGTTCAAGAGGTACCCGCTCACTGGGGACCTCCTCAACACAATCATGATGAGGTCCCACGGTGCACTATTGAATGCGTTCTTCACATCTATCGTTATCATGACGCAGAAGCCCGCATGCGTGTAACTTTTCCTCCTGATCCCCTCCACGACCCGCATGACAGACCACATGGCGTCCAGGGTGCTCCTGTCCTTAACGAACCCATACTGTCTCTCATCAATCATCCCATACTGTCTCTCATCAATCATCCCATACCTCGTCGCTTCTTCCAGCAGTCTGGTCTTGACCACCTTTTCCGCCACGTTCCCGAGTCCGTCCACTAGGCATATGGGCCGGTACGTGGCCTCCGCACCCGGATCACGCTTCGGTTTCTCCACTAGCACGGGTCGAGTCCTCTTCCAAACCTTAAGGTACTTGCCCGAGGTCAAGATGCGATTCACGCAACCCACCATACCCTGGGGTACTTCCCCAAGATACAGCTTCAAGACCTCGTTCGGTATCCCGTCCAGTCCCGGAGCCTTGCGGCTCTAGAGTTCCCCGACCGCCCGACGGATCTCCTCCGCCGTAACCCGAGGCACGTCATCCGGCACCACCCGCACCTTTTCCCACACTATCCGCGGCTTCACCGGGAACAGCGTGTGCATCTGCCGGTGCATTTCTGCCGTGGGCAGGGTACCACTTCTCAGTCGGCCAAGTTTCCCGGCCACAATCTTGTAGCCGAGTCCCCAGACGTCCGTTTCCAGCTCCGCACACACACGATTCCACTCATCTCTCTTGGCCTTCCTTACGGATGCCTTGAGAGCCTTCTTTTCCCTTTTATACCTGTCAGCTGCCTCGGCCTCACCCGTTTCGGATCTAGACCGTAGCCGCCCCCTTCCTCTCTCTCTCGTCCACGTCCTTCTTCCTCTCACACATGCTTTCCGCCTTTCGGCGACCTCTTCATTCCACCAGTACACCGCCCGTTTCGAATTCCCACTTTCACGCTTTCTTAGACACTGGTCACAAGCTTCGCTTATCTCCCGAACTATTCCTTCGGGAGTTTCCACTTCGCCCAGACCGTCATGCATCACCACGTACTGGTTCAATCGCCCTAACCCCTTCTCATTCACTTTCCATCCTTCCTTCTTCTCGTTTCTGTCCACGCCAACAGATACAGTTCTCCTTCGCGCCAAGCGATAGGAGATGTACCTGTGGCCACTCCCACTCTCTATTCCCACCTCCACATTCCAATCACGCACGCAACCATGCACAGTCGTACCTGCCATGGTCACGTCAATCAGCGACCTGCCCTTTCGGTTCCCGAACGTCCACTCGCCCCCGGTGTTGATGGGGACAAGTTCCACGGCATCCAAGAACTCCTCCAGGACCCGCCCGTAGGCATTCGTCACCCAGGAGCCGAACCGCCCACTCTTGGCGTTCAAGTCCCCAGCGATGAGAATCCTCCTGCCGTCACGCCCCCTGACATACCCCTCCAGCCGCCGAAGCCACGCCTCAAAAGCGGCAGTGGTCCGGTTTGGGGAGAAATACGCGGAGACGAGAGTGACGCCGTCCAGCTCCGCAGCAACGAACCCCCGGTCTCGGTGGATTGACTGCACGCTCACACCCGGCGCAAGCCAGATGAAAGCGTCGTCGCACCTGTCCCGTACTAAGCTCCCTTCAGCCACGCACGGCTCCTGACCAAGCACCACATGGATGCCCTGCTCTCTGATCACCTAGTACATGAGGTCCATCGCGAGACGGCCCCTGTCCAGGTTGATCTGCAGGCACCGCAGTTCCCTGTCCGATGCCATGACCCCAGACAAACCCACACTAGCATTCACACTCACGCACACTCACCCTTATCCACTCCTAGTCCTTCTCCATCCTTTCCTCGGCTTCTCCCTCTCCATCTCCCACCAGCGATCTCAGGAAGCTGGTTTATGGGGAGTCGCCCCCCTCCTGCTCCGTTCTGGGGGTGGAGGCCGCCACCGGTCTCTGCCCCGTCTTCGGGGTGTCTCTCGACACCTCGCCCTTGGTTTCCCCCTTGGCCTTGGGTTCTCCCTTGACTTTGGGCTCGCCCTTGGCTTTAGGTTCCCCCTTGGCCTTGGGTTCTCCCTTGGGTTTGGGCTCGCACCCAGGTCCCCCGGCACTATGCCCGCCCTTTTTGCATAGGGGGCAGTACCGCTCCGCTCTACAGGTGGCGGCCTTGTGGCTCCCCTGCGCGCACCTTGCGCAGAGCTGCGAGCGGTCCTCCCCCTTGCACTCCCCCGCCCTGTGGCCTCCCTCCCAGCATCGGAAGCAGCGGCCTGTCTCGCGTCGCTCCCTCAGCCGGCATCGCGAGATACCGACCTGGAGGTCTGCGATCCGCCGCACGCTTGCCGCTGCCCCAGCCTCCACCAGGAAGGTGACGGTTTGGCAGCTCCCGAAGCTGGGCCGTTGGCTCAGCAGCCGTAGCTGCGCCCGCCCCACGCCCACCGCGGTCGCCACCGCCCCTACCACTTCCTCCCCTGTGGTCACCCCGTCTAGGCCGTAGGCAAGGAAGGCCACCGGGGCTTTCACCCGGTCGGAACCAGCGGCTGGATTAGCACCCGCCTGAGGTACACGTTTCTTAAAGTCACTCATCATATTTTAATTTAATTTTTTTTTCCTTTTCAGGTTTCAACACACACGGACATCACTTCGTCCAGGTAAGTATTAGGTAAGTATGGGTTATTTAGGATAGGAAAGACTAGTAATTTGGATCATTTTTAGGATACTCCGAAGAGGCGGTTCATCACAAGGATAAGGTAGGTGGACAAATCGCACTTTGGGATTGAAGTACAATTTTAGCTCGAGTACCGCAGGTTCGACACGTCTGTGTTCACTGGATGAGGTGAACTCCAACGGAGCCGCTCGGAACTGGTCTTCCATCTAGCCACGCATCTCTTCGACGCGCACCCCACCTTAGGATTTGGGAGGTATTTATAGTGGCCTCACCACGCGACCCCAGAGGATCCCCGCGCACCCAATCATCCCGGATGTTGACCACATCGTTGCAGCCCCCACCAAGACCCATCGCCTGTTTGCGGTTTGCTCCTTGGATGGTGTTGGAAGAAGAGGATACTCCGAAGAGATGGAATTTCAAAGGACGACAGGTAAGTTAGGAGAAGTTTCACTCTGTGAGGTAAGTACAACTTCAGCTAAGGTACCGCGCGCTCGCCAAGCCCGTGTCCACAGTGTGGACCCCTTCGAGGCCGCTGAGGATTGGGCTTCCCCCCATTCTTGCATCCCTTGGGCGCGCGCCATGCCACGAGAATTTTTTTTTTATATTTTTTTTATAGAGGGTAAAAAATGCATTTACGCACTAACCCCCGAGCCCTTGTTGTTCACCTCGACTCGGGGAGTGTGGGACTCGACACAATACCCACTAAAAAATCCCTCTGTTTTCTTCCGATACGGGACAGGGATCATCTTTCGACATTACTTCTGTCCCATATCTGTCTCCTTCTTATTCCCGTTGCTCTAATTCTTTTTGCTTTATTATATTCGCTATTTGCTTCATTATAATTTTGTTTTTCTCCTCGCTTTCTGTCATTTGTTCTATAATATTTCTTGTTGTCAGGCTCTCTTCCAAAATTGTTTCTGTCTCTCTTCTATATCTACTCCATCTGTCACAATTGAGTATAGTGTGTTCAGCCGTATCTATTGTGTTACAGTACCTGCATTTATCCTCGTTTATAATTTTGAATCGGTTTAAGTATTCCCCAAAACATCCATGACCTGTTAAATACTGTGTTAAATAATAATTGGTTTCACCAAATTTACACTTTGTCCATTTTTCTATCTTAGATATTATCCTTTTCGTTTTCTGTGCTTTGTCCGATAGTTTGTTCCAGTTTTTTTGCCATTTTTCATGTATTTTGTTTGTTTCATCATGTCTGTTCGTGTTTCCTTCATTATATAATTTTGTTCTTAATTCTACCTGTAATTCTATGGGGAGTATCTTTGCGATCACGCATAGCGCTTCATAAGACACAGTTCTGTATGCACAGCATACGCGTAATAGTATTTTTCTATGCGCTCTTTGTAGCGTAATTTCGTTTCTTTTTTGCTTCAGCGCTTCACTCTAGACCGGCGCTCCATACAAGATTATTGATTCTATAACTGTTGCCAGTAGTTTTCTTTTATGTGCTTTAGGTCCTTTCGTATTTGGTAATATTTTTGATAAGTTATTGGTCACTCGTTCTGCCTTTTTTGCGACTTCCTGTATGTGGTACTTCCAGCTCAGATTCTTTCCTATGTAAATGCCAAGATATTTAATATACTCTTTAGTTTTGATTTTCACATCGTTTATTGTAAATTCGAATTCTTTTAAGTTTCTCCTCGTACTCGTCAAAACTGCCTCTGTTTTCTCAGGATGTATGTTTATTTTATTATTTTTTGTCCATTTCGTAATGTTTGCTATAATTTTATCCGTTTTTAGTTTTAGATCCTGTATGTTCCTGGCACTGACATTTACCGCTATATCATCTGCGTAGGCAATGATTTCCGTGCCTTCTACGGTCCCCAGTTGAAGAATTTCATCATAAAATATATTCCACAATAGGGGTCCTATTACCGAACCCTGTGGGACTCCCCGTGTTACTGGCATCAAGCTTCCATCGTCCAATTGGATCATTCTTTGGTGTAAGTAACCTTGTACAAATGCTATTAGATATTGACTGATGTTTTTTCTTTTCATTGCAGATACTATTTCTCTCCACCCCGCCGAGTTGAAGGCATTCTGTACGTCCAACGTAATTAGTAAACAATACCTTCTATGTTGGCATGCTTTTTTCCTTTCTTTTTGTGCACCGTATATAACTTTTTTAATTGCGTCCAGAGTTGAGAGGCCTTTTCGAAACCCAAACTGGTTCCCATTTAATGCCGATTTTTCGTTCAATTCTGCATTTATGCGAGTCAAAATTAAGTTTTCCATGACCTTCTCAAGGTTGTTGACCAAGGAAATAGGTCTGTAGGTATCTTCGTCGTTTGCATTTTTTTTCGGTTTCCTAATCAGAATAAGCTTACTCACTTTCCAGTCTTTCGGTAGTTTTCCTGTATTCAATATTTCGTTATAGATTCTCAAAAATACTTCTTTATTTGACATTATCAAAAGTTTGATGATTTCTGCCTGTATACAGTCGGGGCCCGGTGCCTTCTTTGTTTTAAGTTTACTAGTCGCGTCCATTAGTTCTTGTTCCGAGAATTGTATCACCATTATTTTTGCTTCCTTCTCCCACTCAGTTACATCCCCTATGGGAAATAGTTCTCTGTAGATTTCGATCTCTTTTTCTTTCGTTAATCTTGGCTGGTTTATTTTTATTTTTCCACGTACAATCTTGTACGCATGACTCCATATATCCTCATCCAAATCCTTCAATAGGTTATCCCATGCCTGTGCCTTCGCCCTTCCAATAGTCTTCCTTAGGTTTTTTCTGGCCTCTTTGTATAGTTGTCTTGCCTGTATCTTTTCTTCTTCAGATATGTTGTCTTTCTTGTTTATTCTAGTTCTTTCTCTATTTTTCCGTAAACAGTCTTTTCTCAACTGTGATATTGTATCGTTCCACCAGTAAATTGCTTTTTTATTATGTCCTTTTGTATTTTTCCGCCTAGTCAGTACTGTGTTGCATGTTTTAATAATGAGATCGGTGATATTTTCTGCTTTTATGTTTTGTTTTTCTCCTGTCACCATCTTTTTAAAGTTAATATTAAGTGTTTCCATGTTTGAGTTTTCCATCTTCCATCCGTTGATCCTTTCGTGTGTTTGTTGCTTTAGTTGTCCGCTATATATTCTGTATGTAATATATTTATGAAAGCTGAGACTTTCTTCTTCTAGTACTTGCCAGTCCCCTATTTGACTTATTATTTTGTCAGTTGCTAGGGTAATGTCTATAATAGAGGTAGATTCATTTCTAACAAAAGTAGGTTTATAATGACTATTTACTGCTACTAGACTGTATTGTGCCATCCATTCGGTCACGCTCCTTCCATTTGCATCTTCTCTACGTTCATTCTATGCAGGGGACTTCGCATTGAAGTCCCCTCCCAATAAGACAGGTTTTTTATGTGTTTTCATAGTTTGCCCTATGTCGTGTAAATAGTTTTCGTACTGGTATGTATTAATGTTAGGTGAAATATAACAACTATAAATTACGTTGTTTTCTAGTTCCAGCCAGCAAGCGCCCTTACATGTTCCAACTTTATTTATTTTTATGTTTTTATTTATAATTAGAATTGCAGTGTCTCCCTTGCTATCAGATAACCAGTTGTATGTCTTAGCTATATTTTTATTTGGCTCACTAATAAGAATTATATCTATGTTATTTTCTTTGATAGTCATGAACATTAGGTCCGTTGCCCTCTTATCTCTCCCCAGACTTATTTGTGCTATTTTTATGTCAGTTGTCCCCATTGTAGATTTTTTGCGGAGTTTCATTCACTTCTATAATAGTTCTCATATTTATTAGATTTATCATAAATTCCTATATCACAGATTGTTCTGTTATTTCCTCCCTTTCTTGTATTTGTTTGTCTTCACGTCCCTCTTCTATTGTCTGTTGTCTTACGTTCCCCCCATTTATGGTTTTAGTTATTTCCTTCTTACTTCTGGACAAAATTCTTCTAAATTCTTTACATCGCATGCCTCCCGTATAGTGCCCCGTTGTCTCACACATAACGCAGAATTCTGCGTTTTCACATTCCTTCGATGTGTGACCACCTTTTCCACATTTGTAGCACAAGCCACTTCTATCGGGCCCCTTACACTGTCTAGCGTTGTGCTCGTAGCCCCAGCATCGATAGCAGCGGTTGACCTCTATCTTTGTTTCAATGTTGCACCAGGATAAACCTATTCTTATTTTCCCTTTAATTTTATCTATGCTACTTTTTGGGCCTGATACCGTTACAGTCTGAGTGTTGTTCATCGCCGGTCGCATGTTACTAACATAAATTTCTTCCATTTTTTCAATATTTTCGCCGAGAGCTTTCTTGATATCTTCTATCCTAGATAAGGCATCTATGCCCCTGATATATACTGTCTTTCTTTTTTGTGTTTCTCCTATAGCTTTAACCTTTACTCCTGTGATATTTTGGTTTATTATTTTTTTTAACTCGTTTAGTGTTTTTAGGTCTTTGTCTGTAGTTATTAATAACTTCCCTTCTCTTGTACTTCTTATAGTGTTAATTTTTTTGCTGGCGTCAGATCCCATTACACAGCCTTTAACTATTTTTAGCATCTCGCTGTATGCCACGAGAATTGGAAGGTGTTATAGTGGCCTCACCACTCAATCCCCGAAGGGATCCCCGTTCACCTGATCCACCCCGGCACCGAAGACATCCTTGCCCCCGTTGCCGAAATCCATCAGCTGTTTACGGTTTGTTAAGCTGGTCCACGGCGGAAGTTTTCGTTCCGGACTTGCAGTTTTTAGGCTGAAGCCATCACTTATCACTCCCACTAACCAGTGGCCTCGCGAGAAGTCCTGGCCGTTCCCCTATCCGACACCCGGGGGACGCGCCCGTAGATTGCTCAATCCACGGGTGCTATATACTTACCTAAATTCACCTAAACTTACCTCAACTTACCTCAATTTATTTTTATTTATCCCATCCAGCACCCCTGTTCGCTCTACGGTCCCGTAAGACAGTCAAGTAATGAAATAAATGTGGAAAAGCAAACTTTTGAACAAAGCATTTCCGCACCAAAAAAAAACATATTGGTAAACTACTAAGCGAGTAGATTACGGAAAAAAAAGTAACGCTCTAAGTGGTTTCCGTGATATCCAAGTTTTACCCAGAATTTGCTCAAATCGACCGATTTGGCTTATTTCGGCCAAATCTGTCTATTTTGTGTTCTAAGTGCACCAAATTGATGAAAACGTGCCAAAATGACTAAAACAGGCAGAAACGAGTCAAATCGGCCAAATCGGTCGATTTGAGCAAATTCCGTGATGCCATCGTTTCTGACCGATTTCACTCGTTTCTGCCTGTTTTAGTCATTTTGGCACGTTTTCATCAATTTGGTTCAATTTCGAGCCCAAATAGACAGATTTGGCCGAAATAAGCCAAATTGGGCGATTTGAGCAAATTCCGTGATGAAACGATCGTTTCTGACCGATTTCCCTCGTTTCTGCTTGTTTTAGTCATTTTGGCACGTTTTCATCTATTTGGTTCTATTGGAATCAAGTTTTACCAGATTTGGCCGAAATAAGCCATATCGGTCGATTTGTGCAAATTTAGTGATGAAACGATCGTTTAGGACCGAATTCGCTCGTTTCTGCTTGTATTAGTCATTTTTGCACGAGTTACATCCCCGTAACCGCGGAGTCAACACTGTGACGTCATACGTAATTTAACTATAAATAAGAAGTAGCAGTAAGAAGCAGT
This sequence comes from Euwallacea similis, assembly GCF_039881205.1. Lineage (NCBI taxonomy): Eukaryota > Metazoa > Arthropoda > Insecta > Coleoptera > Curculionidae > Euwallacea > Euwallacea similis. The sequence continues at coordinate 4,665,672 of NC_089609.1, forward strand.
GCTTTTGTATTCTCGGTAGTCTGACCGTACGTGTTTAATACCGTTTAAATAAATCTGGTTTCGAAGTTTTTTGTTTTTTTTTGTGGTCTTGTCGGACAACGAATCTAACTAGGGAAATCGATCGGAAACAATGGTTTCATCACGGAATTTGCACAAATCGGCCGATTTGGCTTATTTTGGCCAAATCTGTTTATTTTGTGTTCAAAGTGCACCAATTTGATGAAAACGTGCAAAAATTACTAAAACAAGCAGAAACGAGCGATATCGGTCAGAAAGATGGTTTCATAACGAAATTTGCTCAAATCGACCGATTTGGCTTATTTCGGCCAAATCTGGTAAAACTTGATTCAAATAGAACCCAATTGATGAAAACGTGCCAAACTGACTAAAACGGGCAGAAACGAGGGAAATCGGTCTGAAACGATGGTATCATCACAGAATTTCCTCAAATCGACCGATTTGGCTTATATCGGCCAAATCTGGTAAAACTTGATTCAAATAGAACCAAATTGATGAAAACGTGCCAAAATGACTAAAACAGGCAGAAACGAGCGAAATGGGTCAGAAACGATCGTTTCATCAAGGAATTTGCTCAAATCGACGGATTTGGCTTATTTCGGCCAAATCTGTCTATTTTGGGTCGAAATAGAACCAAATTGATGAAAACGTGCCAAAATGACTAAAACAGACAGAAACGAGCCAAATCGGTCAGAAACGATCGTTTCATCAAGGAATTTGCTCAAATCGGTCAATTTGGCTTATTTCGGCCAAATCTGTCTATTTTGGCTTCAAATTGCACCAAATTGATGAAAACGTGCCAAAATGACTGAAACAGGCAGAAACGAGCCAAATCGGTCAGAAACGATCGTTTCATCAAGGAATTTGCTCAAATCGACGGATTTGGCTTATTTCGGCATAATCTGTATATTTTGGCTTCAAATTGCACCAAATTGATAAAAATGTGCCAAAATGACTAAAACAGGCAGGAACGAGCCAAATCGGCCAGAAACGATCGTTTCATGAAGGAATTTGCTCAAATCGGTCGATTTGGCTTATTTCGGTCAAATCTGTCTATTTTGGGTCGAAATAGAACCAAATTGATGAAAACGTGCCAAAATGACGAAAACAGGCGGAAACTAGCCAAATCGGTCAGAAACGATCGTTTCATCAAGGAATTTGCTCAAATCGACGGATTTGGCTTATTTCGGCCAAATCTGTCTATTTTGGCTTCAAATTGCACCAAATTGATAAAAACGTGCCAAAATGACTAAAACAGGCGGAAACGAGCGAAATGGGTCAGAAACGATCGTTTCATCAAGGAATTTGCACAAATCGGTCGATTTGGCTTATTTCGGCCAAATCGGTCTATTTTGGCTTCAAATTGCACCAAATTGATAAAAATGTGCCAAAATGACTAAAACAAGCAGACACGAGCCAAATCGGTCAGAAACGATCGTTTCATCAAGGAATTTGCTCAAATCGACGGATTTGGCTTATTTCGGCCAAATCTGTCTATTTTGGGTCGAAATAGAACCAAATTGATGAAAACGTGCCAAAATGACGAAAACAGGCGGAAACGAGCGAAATGGGTCAGAAACGATCGTTTCATCAAGGAATTTGCACAAATCGGTCGATTTGGCTTATTTCGGCCAAATCGGTCTATTTTGGCTTCAAATTGCACCAAATTGATAAAAATGTGCCAAAATGACTAAAACAGGCAGACACGAGCCAAATCGGCCAGAAACGATCGTTTCATCAAGGAATTTGCTCAAATCGACGGATTTGGCTTATTTCGGCCAAATCTGTCTATTTCGGCTTCAAATTGCACCAAATTGATGAAATCGTGCCAAAATGACTAAAACAGGCAGAAACGAGCCAAATCGGCCAGAAACGATCGTTTCATCAAGGAATTTGCTCAAATCGACGGATTTGGCTTATTTCGGCCAAATCTGTCTATTTTGGCTTCAAATTGCACCAAATTGATAAAAACGTGCCAAAATGACTAAAACAGGCGGAAACGAGCGAAATGGGTCAGAAACGATCGTTTCATCAAGGAATTTGCTCAAATCGACGGATTTGGCTTATTTCGGCCAAATCTGTCTATTTCGGCTTCAAATTGCACCAAATTGATGAAATCGTGCCAAAATGACTAAAACAGGCAGAAACGAGCCAAATCGGCCAGAAACGATCGTTTCATCAAGGAATTTGCTCAAATCGACGGATTTGGCTTATTTCGGCCAAATCTGTCTCTTA
>NC_089609.1:4668124-4692400 GCF_039881205.1 Euwallacea similis
TCGTCGATTTGAGCAAATTCCTTGATGAAACGATCGTTTCTGGCCGATTTGGCTCGTTTCTGCCTGTTTTAGTCATTTTGGCACGTTTTTATCAGTTTGGTGCAATTTGAAGCCAAAATAGACAGATTTGGCCGAAATAAGCCAAATCGACCGATTTGTGCAAATTCCTTGATGAAACGATCGTTTCTGACCCATTTCGCTCGTTTCTGCCTGTTTTAGTCATTTTGGCACATTTTTATCAATTTGGTGCAATTTGAAGCCAAAATATACAGATTATGCCGAAATAAGCCAAATCCGTCGATTTGAGCAAATTCCTTGATGAAACGATCGTTTCTGGCCGATTTGGCTCGTTTCTGCCTGTTTTAGTCATTTTGGCACATTTTTATCAATTTGGTGCAATTTGAAGCCAAAATATACAGATTATGCCGAAATAAGCCAAATCCGTCGATTTGAGCAAATTCCTTGATGAAACGATCGTTTCTGGCCGATTTGGCTCGTTTCTGCCTGTTATTGTCATTTTGGCACGTTTTCATCAATTTGGTGCAATTTGAAGCCAAAATAGACGGATTTGGCCGAAATAAGCCAAATCCGTCGATTTGAGCAAATTCCTTGATGAAACGATCGTTTCTGACCCATTTCGCTCGTTTCCGCCTGTTTTAGTCATTTTGGCACGTTTTTATCAGTTTGGTGCAATTTGAAGCCAAAATAGACAGATTTGGCCGAAATAAGCCAAATCGACCGATTTGAGCAAATTCCTTGATGAAACGATCGTTTCTGACCGATTTGGCTCGTTTCCGCCTGTTTTAGTCATTTTGGCACGTTTTTATCAGTTTGGTGCAATTTGAAGCCAAAATAGACAGATTTGGCCGAAATAAGCCAAATCGACCGATTTGAGCAAATTCCTTGATGAAACGATCGTTTCTGACCCATTTCGCTCGTTTCCGCCTGTTTTAGTCATTTTGGCACATTTTCATCAATTTGGTTCTATTTCGACCCAAAATTGACAGATTTGGCCGAAATAAGCCAAATCGACCGATTTGAGCAAATTCCTTGATGAAACGATCGTTTCTGACCCATTTCGCTCGTTTCCGCCTGTTTTAGTCATTTTGGCACGTTTTTATCAATTTGGTGCAATTTGAAGCCAAAATAGACAGATTTGGCCGAAATAAGCCAAATCCGTCGATTTGAGCAAATTCCTTGATGAAACGATCGTTTCTGACCGATTTGGCTCGTTTCTGTCTGTTTTAGTCATTTTGGCACGTTTTTAGCAATTTGGTGCAATTTGAAGCCAAAATATACAGATTATGCCGAAATAAGCCAAATCCGTCGATTTGAGCAAATTCCTTGATGAAACGATCGTTTCTGACCCATTTCGCTCGTTTCTGCCTGTTTTAGTCATTTAGGCACGTTTTTATCAGTTTGGTGCAATTTGAAGCCAAAATATACAGATTATGCCGAAATAAGCCAAATCCGTCGATTTGAGCAAATTCCTTGATGAAACGATCGTTTCTGGCCGATTTGGCTCGTTTCCGCCTGTTTTAGTCATTTTGGCACATTTTTATGAATTCGGTGCAATTTGAAGCCAAAAAAGACAGATTTGGCCGAAATAAGCCAAATCCGTCGATTTGAGCAAATTCCTAGATGAAACGATCGTTTCTGGCCGATTTGGCTCGTTTCTGCCTGTTTTCGTCATTTTGGCACATTTTTATCAATTTGGTGCAATTTGAAGCCAAAATAGACAGATTTGGCCGAAATAAGCCAAATCCGTCGATTTGAGCAAATTCCTTGATGAAACGATCGTTTCTGGCCGATTTGGCTCGTTTCCGCCTGTTTTAGTCATTTTGGCACATTTTTATCAATTTGGTTCCATTTCGACCCAAAATAGACAGATTTGGCCGAAATAAGCCAAATCCGTCGATTTGAGCAAATTCCTTGATGAAACGATCGTTTCTGACCGATTTGGCTCGTTTCTGCCTGTTTTAGTCATTTTGGCACATTTTTATCAATTTGGTGCAATTTGAAGCCAAAATATACAGATTATGCCGAAATAAGCCAAATCCGTCGATTTGAGCAAATTCCTTGATGAAACGATCGTTTCTGACCGATTTGGCTCGTTTCTGCCTGTTTTAGTCATTTTGGCACGTTTTCATCAATTTGGTTCCATTTCGACCCAAAATAGACAGATTTGGCCGAAATAAGCCAAATCCGTCGATTTGAGCAAATTCCTTGATGAAACGATCGTTTCTGACCGATTTGGCTCGTTTCTGCCTGTTTTAGTCATTTTGGCACATTTTCATCAATTTGGTTCTATTTCGACCCAAAATTGACAGATTTGGCCGAAATAAGCCAAATCCGTCGATTTGAGCAAATTCCTTGATGAAACGATCGTTTCTGGCCGATTTGGCTCGTTTCTGCCTGTTTTAGTCATTTTGGCACATTTTTATCAATTTGGTGCAATTTGAAGCCAAAATAGACAGATTATGCCGAAATAAGCCAAATCCGTCGATTTGAGCAAATTCCTTGATGAAACGATCGTTTCTGACCGATTTGGCTCGTTTCCTCCTGTTTTAGTCATTTTGGCACATTTTTATCAATTTGGTGCAATTTGAAGCCAAAATATACAGATTATGCCGAAATAAGCCAAATCCGTCGATTTGAGCAAATTCCTAGATGAAACGATCGTTTCTGGCCGATTTGGCTCGTTTCTGCCTGTTTTCGTCATTTTGGCACGTTTTCATCAATTTGGTTCTATTTCGACCCAAAATAGACAGATTTGGCCGGTTCGGTGCGAACAAGCGTCTAGGCAAGACGTGTGTAAGATCGCTCCGGCGGAAATCTGTCGTTTTGTACGGTAAAAGTAGTGCGAAAAAAGAATTTTTTACGTCTACGGATTGTGCATATTGTATGCTAAATTTTGAAGCTAGTGAAGTGGCGATGCGGGTGAGATTTCAGCGCGATTAAGGTGATTTTGATGTCTTAAACAAAGGATCCGGTAAGGCGTTGAAATTCTTATTGCCCAAAACGGTCATTTAGCCGAGGCCTGGGTGCCATAAATCGTCTCTCTAGGGACGCAAAGACCCTTTTGGGCAGCAACATCTGGTTGCCAAGTGTTTGTCATATTGTGTATACTTTCGTCGAATTCTCGCTTTTGGCCGCGAAAGTAATTTATAAATTTTGTTAGTACCCCCACAATGGATCCCATTGTGGAGGTTAAATTGCTGCAATGTAGTAGCGATGTTGAGAGCGCGGGGGTATGGTCCCAAAAATTAAGACCGCGAAAACGAAGATCCCCGCGAAATACTAGTGGATCTTCGTCGAGCTCCGAGGAATCCTCATCTGGGGAAAATTCGCCGCGGTGTAGCTCCGTAAAAAAAGCTCCCGCGAAAAAGGCGAAAACAAATGCCGCGATGGAGGAACTTAGGTTCCTCATAAATGCAATGTTCCTCGAAGGGAGGAATCTAATGGCCCTTATTAGAGCAAACCGGAGTACGAATCGCGAGATAAAACAATCCGCGAAAAAGGTCCAGTCGTTTACGGACAAATTGTACCGGGGGGAAAAACTCTTCCTGCAACAGGCGGAAAAATTCTGCCAACCGGAAAAATCGGTTTCGTTCGCGACGATCGGATCTCAAACGGTCAGGATAGCTAATCCCAAAACGCGGGAAATTGGCGTCCAAACGGGCGAAGAGTCGACGGTCGAAGTTTTCCCGTCAGAAATCAGTTTCCAAGCGTGGAAACAAGTTGCGGAAAAACCATGGTCTAACACGGTTTTTACAAGTACCGCGGTCGTGGTGGGAAATCCTCTGGAGGACACTCTCCCGGAGGAACCTAAGGTCGTGTTTGTCGAACACGACGATCGGGAAATGGCTGAGAGCATTCAAGCCCAGTTCAAGAGTCGTTATCCTGAAATTAAAGACCTGGAGGACTTCGACGTTCTTGAGCAAGTCGTAAAAATCAATTCTAAGAAAGTGGTGAAATCCTCAGGACAGAGGATTATCAAAGTAAATGTTCCTTCCGGAGAGAAGGAAATATTTACCAAACTGGCCAAGCTCAAATCTGAGTTTGGTCAGGAAAAACGACTTGCCCTTCATCACGTGAAGGGCTTATCCTTAACGAAGTTCCGGAAAATGGCTCAGTTCATTTTCCGCGAGGGTCCTAAAATTAGGATTTTTACGACCCGCTCAAAAACGTCGGAGGAAAAACAAACTCCTCAAATAAAAAAGAAAAATTTCGCGACGTATGCAATCGTCGTGAACAAACAAAAAGAGAACGCGGCGGAGACCATCAAGAAAATTAGCTCGTCCCTGGGCGGTAATGAAAAAAGGAATCGAATCAAAACCATTAAGTCTAATAAGGAGGGGAATCTCGTGATTACTCTCGAAAAAGACGAAAAAGCTCTTGAAACAATTGGCAGGGACATCGAAAAGTCTCTCGGGAAAGACAGCGTGCGGCTTCTCAAGGAGAGGCAAGAAAAGACCGCGATCTTTATTCGCGGAATGGACGCCGCGGCCTCTAAACAGGACGTCTTCAGGGCTTTGAAAGCCGTGATCCCGGATCTCAAGGAGACCGAAGTCGCGATCGGGGAAATGCGCCCGTACGCGAAATCCGAGCAAGCTGTGACCGTGCGACTTACAGAAAAACTCGCGGAAAAGATCCTGGGGGAATCATTACGCGTGGGCCTCGTTAGGTGCAAGCTCGAACGGCACCTAAAAGTTGAACGGTGCGCGAGATGCTGGGCGTATGATCACGCGACGTCAAATTGCAACGGTCCTGATCGCAGGAAATGTTGTTTTCGGTGCGGAAAACCGGATCATCGGGGCAAGAATTGTCCCCAAAAAGAAGAGGACTGCGTCTGCGTCCTCTGCAAGGAAAAGGGGCACCGTCCGGGAAGCAATATATGCTCGAAATTCCGCGACGCTCTCAACTGCGCGAGATCGGCTAGAAGATTCGAAAAGCGCCAGGATCTCTTAAGACAACGCGAAGCGGCCGAAGAACAAAACACGACGATCACGGAAAATCGTCAATAAGCGGATTTAATTTTCACACTACCTAAATTCTCGCATAAAACAAAAAAGCGTCTCTCCTACCCTTTTTTAAGCAAACAACTCAATTTAATTACAGTTCCGTTAATCAAACAAGTAACTTCCATAAATGAAATTAAAATTCAAAACAAAAATCCTACAGATTAATGCCGACCGTTCGATTAAAGCACACGACATGGCCTTCCTGGAAGCAGCTAAGCGAAATATCGATTTAATTGTGGCCAGCGAGCCAAATAAAAAATTAATTCAAAACAATCCAAAATGGATTGGCGATAACTTAGGAAACGTAGCCATTTTGGCGAGAACCAATATTGTGAGGTTCTCAAAAGTGATTCGTGGGGACGGTTTTATTGTACTATTCGGAGAAGAATATACAATTATTGCCGGATACATTTCGCCTAACTGCACAATGGAGCGGTTCGATCAATACCTGACCGATTTGCAACAAGCGGCTGCCGGCCGACACGGTGAATTAGTCCTATTAGGTGATTTCAATGCCAAATCTCCGGATTGGGGTGCGATGGTGGAAGACGCCAGGGGCGGGGCGTTGTCCCAGTTGGCGGGGGCTCTAGAAATGGTGCCCCTCAACACGGGAGAACCCAGGTTCGTTAGAAGGGAGCAACAATCGTGCATCGACGTCACGTTTGTTAGCAAAGGCCTAGTTAACCATGTTACGGATTGGCAAGTGTTTGAAAATGAGCCGTGTTCGCCGCATAAGCACATTTGCTTTGAAATTGGCAGCACATCGGTGCGGAAAACTCAACTACTCAGTTGCGTAAAGCTGGAAAAGCAGAAGTTCATTGAAGCATTCGGAAATATCCTAGTACGTCACCCAGAGGTGAATAGTGGAAAGGAAATTTCGAAACTCATGAAAGAAGCTTTTCGAGCGGCGTGCGATGTAAATCGCAACGAAGCGACGGGCAGTCCGAACCCGTACTGGTGGACAGAGCAAATCGAGCAGATGAGAAAAAACTGCATTAAAGCCAGACGACGTGCACTTCGCGCTCGCGGAAATTCGAACATTGCGGATACTGACACGGAGGCGTTGTGGCAAAGGTACAAGGACGCGAGAAAGTCCCTCCATAAGGAGATAAGTTCGCGAAAAAAGGCAAGCTGGACCGAGCTGTGCACGAAACTCGACGAGGATATCTGGGGTGACGGTTACAAAATCGTCATGAGGCAACTCAAACCTGGGAATCCTTTCGAGTTGACTGCAAAAAGAAAATTAGAAATCGCGGAGCACCTTTTCCCGAGGGGCCTCGGCTACATACCGGCGAAGATAATGCCAGTTGTTTTTACCCCCTTCTCGCAAGAAGAAGTAAGAATTGCTGTTTGCAAGTTAAAGAACGCAGCAGCCCCCGGACCCGACGGTCTTAGGGCGGAAGCGGTCAAGTATACCTTCGAAGCGTACCCGGACGTATGGCTTCGAGTACTAAATCAGATGCTGGAAAACCAGGAATTTCCGGATTCCTGGAAAGTAGCGAAGCTAATCTTGCTCCTTAAACCGAACAAGGATAGCGAACAGCTGGGATCGTACAGGCCTATTTGTCTAATCGATGCTGCAGCCAAGCTGTACGAACACCTCATCAAGAGCCGTCTTGAGGAGGAACTGGTAGCAAAACATCCGCTGTCCGAAGTACAGTTTGGCTTCAGAAAAGGAAAATCCGCGATACACGCCATGGAGCGAGTCATCGAGGTAGCCCGCGACGCCAAAAATCGGCGTCGTGGAGAACGGTGGTGTGCGTTGATCACGCTAGACGTGAAAAACGCATTCAACAGCGCCTCTTGGACGTGCATAATAAACGAACTGGCGAGAAGAAAGATCTCGAATTACTTAATAAACGTAATAAAAGACTACTTCACTAACAGAGTAGTAAAAATAGACAAAGAGACTAAGTTCAACATGGCGATGGGCATACTGCAAGGGTCGGTACTCGGCCCTCTCCTGTGGAACCTAATGTACGACCCCATCTTGGAAGCGGGCAAATCCGAAAATGCGACGCCCATTGGCTATGCGGACGACATCGCTCTTGTCGTCTGCGGCTCCGATAGGGCGGAACTAATCGACGAAGCAAATGGTGCAATAAACCGTTGCGTACAATGGCTTACGGACCATTCGCTCAAGATAGCCCCGGAAAAAACCGAAGCGGTCATTCTAAGCGGGAAAAGGTATAGGAGGGATTTATTTTTCCTAGCCAGCGGCGTCCGAATCGAGCCCAAAAAATCCATAAGATATTTGGGCGTCGAATTTGGCGAAAACTTGTACCACGCGCATCACGTGAAAGAAATCTGCAATAAGAGTCTAAAGAAATTAGGCCTAATTCAAAGGATTATGTCGACGATGGACGGTCCATCCACTCAAAAAAGGCAGCTGCTTTACGGAGTGGTACAGTCGACGCTCCTCTATGCCGCCCCGATTTGGGGGTGGATGGGGAGGATCAAAAAGTACGCACACATGATGCTGAGTGTACAAAGAAAAGCGCTCCTGAGGGTCATCTGTGCGTATCGTACTGTATCCTACGAAGCAGTGCAAGTCCTGGCGGGCATTCCCCCCCTCGACCTATTATTGGAAGAAAGGATGCAACTCAGCGCTCTTCCAAGGGTCACAGGGGAGGATAGGAAAGCCGCCAGAAAAGAAACCATTCGGAAATGGCAGGAACGCTGGACGAACCTGGAAGAAAAGGGTCAGTGGACTAAGAAATTAATCCCTGATCTTGACATCTGGGTCTCGTGTAAACACAGGCGCTTGAATTATTACCTAACTCAGGCACTGAGCGGGCACGGAAGTTTTAGAGCTTTCACGCACCGCATTGGAAAAACGGAGCCGGAATGCAGTACCTGCGGAGTCGAGGACACCGCAGAACACTGCATTTTTCGATGTTCCGTTTTCAATACTCTCAGACACGAGTTGCGAACGTGCGTGAACGCACTAACTCCGAAGAATTTAATCGAGGCAATGCTCGAATCGAAAGAAAAATGGAATAAATGCAGCCACGCCATTTCCGAAATGGTCAAAGAAAAAGAGAGGATGGAACGCGCCTCCCGTGTAGCTTAGTCCTTTGATGGTACTCGAAAAAGCATAAATCTAAAGGATAAAGAGGGAAAATATCTTCCGCCCTCTTTCAAGAATAAAACAATAGATTGAAAATAGACTTATTACAAAATTTCACCGTAAAAACATATGCAACCAAATTGATCAGATAAAAGGGTTGCATTTGCGAATTCTTTTGACATTAATCCAGGAATCGTACAATTGTTGACGATAAAAAAAAAAAAAAAAAAAAGTTTTCCAAGCTATCGCGTCGGGAAAAAAAAAAATCGTAAAACACCGAAACCTCCGCCATCATCGACGTTTTATCCCTCGGGAAAGTTCCGGGTCGGCGTAGGGTATGTGGAAATTTCGAGGTTTTTTAGTGGGTAGGCGCAGTAGGCGAATCCCACACTATCCAGTCCTCAAAACAACAGGCTGGATGTCTTTTGAAGATTTTTCCTCGATAAAAAAAAAAAAAAAAAAAAGTCATTTTGGCACGTTTTCATCCATTTGGTACTGTTTCCATCCAAAGTAGACAGATTTGGCCGATTTGAGCAAATTCCTTGATGAAACGATCGTTTCTGACCGATTTCGCTCGTTTCTGCCTGTTTTAGTCATTTTGGCACGTTTTCATCCATTTGGTACTGTTTCCATCCAAAGTAGACAGATTTGGCCGAAATAAGCCAAATCGGTCGATATGAGCAAATTCCTTGATGAAACGATCGTTTCTGACAGATTTAGCTCGTTTCTGCCTGTTTTAGTCATTTAGGCACGTTTACATCCATTTGGTACTGGTTCCATCGAAAATAGACAAATGTGGCCGATTTGAGCAAATTCCTTGATGAAACGATCGTTTCAGACCGATTTCGCTCGTTTCTGCCTGTTTTAGTCATTTAGGCACGTTTCCATCCATTTGGTTCTGTTTCCATCCAAAATAGACATATTTGGCCGAAATAAGCCAAATCGGTGGAGTTGAGCAAATTCCTTGATGAAACGATCGTTTCTGACCGATTTCGCTCGTTTCTGCCTGTTTTAGTCATTTTGGCACGTTTTCATCCATTTGGTACTGTTTCCATCCAAAGTAGACAGATTTGGCCGATTTGAGCAAATTCCTTGATGAAACGATCGTTTCTGACCGATTTCGCTCTTTCCTGCCTGTTTTAGTCATTTTGGTACGTTTTCATCCATTTGGTTCTGTTTCCATCCAAAATAGGCCAATTTGGCAGATTTGCGGAAATTCCTTGATGAAACTATCGTTTCTGACCGATTTCGCTCGTTTCTGCCTGTTTTAGTCATTTTGGCACGTTTTCATCCATTTGGTTCTGTTTCCATCCAAAATAGACAGATTTGGCCGAAATAAGCCAAATCGGTGGAGTTGAGCAAATTCCTTGATGAAACGATCGTTTCTGACCGATTTCGCTCGTTTCTGCCTGTTTTAGTCATTTTGGCACGTTTTCATCCATTTGGTTCTGTTTCCATCCAAAATAGACAGATTTGGCCGAAATAAGCCAAATCGGTGGAGTTGAGCAAATTCCTTGATGAAACGATCGTTTCTGACCGATTTCGCTCGTTTCTGCCTGTTTTAGTCATTTAGGCACGTTTCCATCCATTTGGTTCTGTTTCCATCCAAAATAGGCCAATTTGGTCTATTTGAGCAAATTCCTTGATGAAACGATCGTTTCTGACAGATTTAGCTTGTTTCTGTCTGTTTTAGTCATTTAGGCACGTTTTCATCCATTTGGTTCTGTTTCCATCCAAAATAGGCCAATTTGGCCGATTTGAGTAAATTCCTTGATGAAACGATCGTTTCAGACCGATTTCGCTCGTTTCTGCCTGTTTTAGTCATTTTGGCACGTTTTCATCCATTTGGTTCTGTTTCCATCCAAAATAGACAGATTTGGCCGAAATAAGCCAAATCGGTCGATTTGAGCAAATTCCTTGATGAAACGATCGTTTCTGACCGATTTCGCTCGTTTCTTCCTGTTTTAGTCATTTTGGCACGTTTTCATCCATTTGGTTCTGTTTCCATACAAAATAGACAGATTTGGCCGAAATAAGCCAAATCGGTCGATTTGAGCAAATTCCTTGATGAAACGATCGTTTCTGACCGATTTCGCTCGTTTCTGCCTGTTTTAGTCATTTTGGCACGTTTTCATCCATTTGGTACTGTTTCCATCCAAAGTAGACAGATTTGGCCGAAATAAGCCAAATCGGTCGAGTTGGCCGAAATAAGCCAAATCGGTCGATATGAGCAAATTCCTTGATGAAACGATCGTTTCTGACAGATTTAGCTCGTTTCTGCCTGTTTTAGTCATTTAGGCACGTTTACATCCATTTGGTACTGGTTCCATCGAAAATAGACAAATGTGGCCGATTTGAGCAAATTCCTTGATGAAACGATCGTTTCAGACCGATTTCGCTCGTTTCTGCCTGTTTTAGTCATTTAGGCACGTTTCCATCCATTTGGTTCTGTTTCCATCCAAAATAGACATATTTGGCCGAAATAAGCCAAATCGGTGGAGTTGAGCAAATTCCTTGATGAAACGATCGTTTCTGACCGATTTCGCTCGTTTCTGCCTGTTTTAGTCATTTTGGCACGTTTTCATCCATTTGGTACTGTTTCCATCCAAAATGGACAAATGTGGCCGATTTGAGCAAATTCCTTGATGAAACTATCGTTTCTGACCGATTTCGCTCGTTTCTGCCTGTTTTAGTCATTTTGGCACGTTTTCATCCATTTGGTTCTGTTTCCATACAAAATAGACAGATTTGGCCGAAATAAGCCAAATCGGTGGAGTTGAGCAAATTCCTTGATGAAACGATCGTTTCTGACCGATTTCGCTCGTTTCTGCCTGTTTTAGTCATTTAGGCACGTTTCCATCCATTTGGTTCTGTTTCCATCCAAAATAGGCCAATTTGGTCTATTTGAGCAAATTCCTTGATGAAACGATCGTTTCTGACAGATTTAGCTTGTTTCTGCCTGTTTTAGTCATTTAGGCACGAGTTAACAACTCGTAACGTTGTTCTTTATTTTTAAAAAAAAACTTTATTTCTCACAACTGACTTCTAACTAAATGGTAACAACAGTATGAATATTAGATATTAATTAATTCTAATCTAGAACATTTTCTTATTTATATGAAAATAGTTACATCGTCAGCAAGATTTGCGGCGTAATTTATTATATGGAAACTTATATGTTGCTATAATGTAACTCCTTCCCCCTAAGTTTCAACTTCTATGCTTGTCTTGGAAGTTGAATGGCTTCTGGTTCCGGTCTGGTTGATTTTCTTCTCAGCATCCTCGGCATGATTATCCATTTAGTAATTAGAATTAAGCAGCAAGTTGCGATCAATATGTAAATGAATATTGTCCAAATGTTAGGAGAGTTCAATAACTGGTTGGTTTGCAAAAGTTGATGTCGTTTCTTGAAGGCTGTGTTTCGCAATTCATGTAGGTCATCCAACTTTAGTTCTGGAATGTGCAGGCTTAGATTCAGTGTTGGTAAGATGGTTTCAGTCGTGTTGATGTCCGGGAATAGCATGGTTTGTAGATTTGATTTGATTACTTCTTGGTTATGGTATATAGTTTGGTCTTTGATTGTCACGGAGCATCCCAATGGAATTTGGCACAAGAATGTTCCGATTAAGTTTTTAATTTCGTTTTGTCCTCCTTGACAGTAGATTTTTACAGCTTCCCTTTTTGGGCACACCACTATCCATTGGTTGACGTCATCTAATTGGTTTGTTATTGTTTCTGTGATTTGAACTTCGATTTGATTGCATGTTGGAACGGATTTGCCGTAATTTAATAATTTAACTTCGCAAGGGGCATCTTCTTCGATTTTGTTTAAATTCTCCTTGTGGCATAGATAAAGTTCTGGTTTCATCTTCTGACATCTCTCTCCGAAGTAAACGTAGTGCAATTGATTTAACAAGAGAAATTTATTTTGAGGTAAAATAACCTTAAACTGACCTTTGTTAAGGATAGGAACTGAATATAAGTGGAAGTAATCAAAAGATTGATTATGCACAATAGGAATGTGTAAAACATGTGTTATTTTATTCTTGAAAACAAAGCACTCAAAATCAATGATTTGTTCGAATAATTGGATTTTGTCTTTTGTCACAGCTATAGGTAATCGATCAACTCCCAGTCTTTTTTGGAGTTTACTTAATTCAATATATAAATCATTGGTTTTGATTATGCTCGGATGCATAAGTTTAAGCCGTGAGAATACTAATGAGTTCTCCATATCTTGAAGGATAGAATCAATTATTTGGTACATGTTAATAATTTCGTTAATTACTTCTTTTAATAATACGAAGTTTCTAACATATGCTACATCTCCAATATATGGTAGAACCTGATTCATTTTATTTTCAATCAACCTCTCATTTTCATATAATTGCTGCATTGTACGATTAAACGATTCCATTACCGTTATTGATAATGATCCTTGGTTAGAAATTTCTGCTTCTAAATTTTCTTGATTTATCTGGAGAGTTTGTATAAGATTATTGTATCTATCTCCGTCAGATGCGTCAAGATTTCCCGTAATAGATTTAAATATGGAACCTAACCCATTTATTAGTCCACGTTTCTTTCTTTGGGGGTGTGGCGTTATCTGATATAGTTTTGTCTCAGTCCTTTCTTGAATGAATTCGACGATTTTCAAATAAGTTTTCAATTGTTCTGTATATGGTCTGTATTGCTTAGTATTGTTTACTTGTTTTGTCACATTTAACGTCTTTATGTGCAATGCGTTCATGTAGTTAATGATTGGGTTTAGATCGTAGTAATGTAACATTGTATGCTTATAATCTGTAATTCTAGCATGGCCTACTTTAAGAGGTATGATGCCTGGATTATCGTTTATTTCTTGTATCATGACAATGTTTTGAGCTTGACTTCCAAATGCTCCAACAAGGACACTGAAATACAATATTATTTGTTACTTAATTTTTAAAATTAATATATATATTTATATTTATACATATATTTTTATTTTAGTTTTATAATTTCGCATCAAAGCTGTATCTATTCCTAAAAGGTCTTTTAAGATTATCCATGTGAATTTTAGCTTGACCTGTAGTACCTACAGTTTTACGTAAAGGGTTGGTAGTTTCTATCTTTGTTTGGGGTTGGAAAGTATTAGATAATTTATCTCTTGAATGTTTCTTAATGTACGTTTGGGTTTGAGGTTCAAACAAACTTGGTTTATCTCTATTTTCATTTAACTTTCCTATAGTTTTCTCTTTACCTTGAATTAATAATTGATTTATTTTCGAATATAAAATTTTCGTTCGATCTCGATGATCAGTTACATAGTTAGTCATAAGAGTTTGATCTATGTCTACATTAAAAGGATCTTCGCAATTAATATGACCATTTTTAGCTAAAGCAATACAGTTAGGAATTTCACAATTGTGTAGTTTTTGATACGGAATTACTACGTCACCATGTTGAATATTTACTTTAATTCTGATGACTCGCTGGCTACGTGCTTCCACGGTCACATTATTTATTTGTACTTTAGTTTTGTGAAATTTCAATTGTATTCTTGTAAAAGGTGTAACCAAATATCCTTTATCATAGTCTATGCTAGCCTGTAATTTTTTCAAGTTATCTATTCCTATCAAACCATCAAATATATTATGAAATTTAAATAGATAAAATTTCATACTAAAGGGTTCTGGAAGTTTAAAAATGTTTGATACTGGAATTTCTGCACTATGTTTATGAGCAGATTGTTGGAAGACAGTAGATACAATGAACGGATCATTTTTAATACAATTTGAAAAAAATTTATTTGCTACTTCAGGATCAATGAAAGACTTAGTCGAACCACTATCAATTAAGAATTTTAAATCGTATTCCGGAAAAATAACATAAGAAAGTTCACTAGTATTTGCGTTGTTAAATGATATTATCTCAGGTGTCAGGTTTCGTTGTTTACGAGGCGAGGCCTGGGAAAATTTATGTCTGTACTTGTTGACTGACGATTTGCTGAGTCAGCGTCTGCCTCATAGACTGGGTGCTTATTTACGTTTTGATTCAATTGCGACTGATATTCGTATTGCGTTTTATAACAATTTTGAGGTAATGTATCATGTTGGTAAATTTCCGTATTATCGTCATAATCACAAGATTGGTCAATGATATTCGCGTTATAGAGTTCCTCAGCCGAAAAATTTTGTGGTTGATTATAATTTGGTCTTTGCTGATTATAATTTCTAAAATTGTTATTAAAATAAGGCCTAGATGATTTTGTTGTTTGTCTAGTTGACGTGCTCATTGGTGTGGGTTTTGGTAAAGGTCTATTTGGGTTTGGCTTAAAGACATTGGTTGTTGGTCTATTTCCGTAAGATCGTGAATTTGTTGGAAAAGGCCGGCTTTGGTAGAAATTTGACCGAAATGGCGGTGATTGCGGTTGTCTCATAGGATTGTATGGAAGATTTGAGTTAAAATTTCGAGTTTGTATATTTGAAAATGAATTTTGATTAAGTACTGGTCTTGTTATTCGTGTAGATTGTTGTGAGTAATTTTGTGATCTTGTGTTTGATTGAAAATAATGGATATTATTTTCTTCCATTACAAATTGTAAAGCTTGAGGGAGATCTCTGGGTCGCATACAACGGATTGTTGTACCTAACGGTTCTTTAAGGCCAGATAAAAAAGTTTTTAGAGCCATATCATTATACAAATCTCTCTTCAGATTTCTCGCTTGATCTGTTGTCTCATGCACATCTATATAAGAGCATAATAAATTCAAAATATGCAAAACGCGATCGTAAAATTGATTCGGACTTTCGCCATTTTGCTGACGAAGCATTACTAAATCACGATTAAGGCAACCTTCGTCCCTTTGATCAGCAAAATGTCGATTTAAAGTAAATTTTAGTTCATCCCAAGTGGTTACATTCTGCGTCCCTAATACTAATTTAGCATTACCAGTTAATTTTCCAATAATGCAATTCAGCAAATATACATTCTGAAAATGATTTGGCTGTTGAGCAAGATAAAATGAATCAATAACAGATTGACAAACAGTTAAATATCTGTTTAAGTCATTTGGATTACCGTCGAAATCCGGGATACATTTAAGGTATTCGGGTTTAAATTCAGCCATATTTTCAGGAATTTCGTTAAGAACAGAAAGATTTGAATGGGATTTATTTATAACTTGGATTTCAGGAGTGAAGTCAGTTGAAGGTATATCTAAATGCAAAGTTTCTAATTGAACTAATAATTCATCAACTTTTGACATGAAAATTAACTCATCAATTGCACTTACTGTAGTACGATGATGGTAGTTGAGATCATCCTATAAGTATCAGCTCTCTGGTTGGCAATTTGGTCCTCTCAAAGATGCAGATTCTTGCGAGTTTGGCGATTCTGGGCAAACTCCTCTGTAGAACAGTTTTTTTTTTTTTTTTTTTTTCACTTCACTTTTTTCGTAGAGTTCGATTGTCTTCGGTTAGTTCGATATCAATAATTTGATAACAAGCCCGAAAAACTTATCCTACCGACTGCGCCAGTTAACAACTCGTAACGTTGTTCTTTATTTTTAAAAAAAAACTTTATTTCTCACAACTGACTTCTAACTAAATGGTAACAACAGTATGAATATTAGATATTAATTAATTCTAATCTAGAACATTTTCTTATTTATATGAAAATAGTTACATCGTCAGCAAGATTTGCGGCGTAATTTATTATATGGAAACTTATATGTTGCTATAATGTAACTGGCCGAAATAAGCCAAATCGGTCGATTTGGCCGAAATAAGCCAAATCGGTCGATATGAGCAAATTCCTTGATGAAACGATCGTTTCTGACAGATTTAGCTCGTTTCTGCCTGTTTTAGTCATTTAGGCACGTTTACATCCATTTGGTACTGGTTCCATCGAAAATAGACAAATGTGGCCGATTTGAGCAAATTCTTGATGAAACGATCGTTTCAGACCGATTTCGCTCGTTTCTGCCTGTTTTAGTCATTTAGGCACGTTTCCATCCATTTGGTTCTGTTTCCATCCAAAATAGACAGATTTGGCCGAAATAAGCCAAATCGGTGGAGTTGAGCAAATTCCTTGATGAAACGATCGTTTCTGACCAATTTCGCTCGTTTCTGCCTGTTTTAGTCATTTAGGCACGTTTTCATCCATTTGGTACTGTTTCCATCCAAAGTAGACAGATTTGGCCGATTTGAGCAAATTCCTTGATGAAACGATCGTTTCTGACCGATTTCGCTCTTTCCTGCCTGTTTTAGTCATTTAGGCACGTTTTCATTCATTTGGTTCTGTTTCCATCCAAAATAGACAGATTTGGCCGATTTGGGCAAATTCCTTGATGAAACGATCGTTTCTGACTGATTTCGCTCATTTCTGCCTGTTTTAGTCATTTTGATACGTTTTCATCCATTTGGTACTGTTTCCATCCAAAATGGACAAATGTGGCCGATTTGAGCAAATTCCTTGATGAAACGATCGTTTCTGACCGATTTCGCTCGTTTCTGCCTGTTTTAGTCATTTTGGCACGTTTTCATCCATTTGGTTCCGTTTCCATCCAAAGTAGACAGATTTGGCCGAAATAAGCCAAATCGGTCGATTTGAGCAAATTCCTTGATGAAACGATCGTTTCTGACCGATTTCGCTCGTTTCTGCATGTTTTAGTCATTTTGGCACGTTTTCATCCATTTGGTTCTGTTTCCATCCAAAATAGACAGATTTGGCCGAAATAAGCCAAATCGGTGGAGTTGAGCAAATTCCTTGATGAAACGATCGTTTCTGACCGATTTCGCTCGTTTCTGCCTGTTTTAGTCATTTTGGCACGTTTTCATCCATTTGGTACTGTTTCCATCCAAAATGGACAAATGTGGCCGATTTGAGCAAATTCCTTGATGAAACTATCGTTTCTGACCGATTTCGCTCGTTTCTGCCTGTTTTAGTCATTTTGGCACGTTTTCATCCATTTGGTTCTGTTTCCATCCAAAATAGGCCAATTTGGCCGATTTGAGCAAATTCCTTGATGAAACGATCGTTTCTGACCGATTTCGCTCGTTTCTGCCTGTTTTAGTCATTTTGGCACGTTTTCATCCGTTTGGTACTGTTTCCATCCAAAATGGACAAATGTGGCCGATTTGAGCAAATTCCTTGATGAAAGTATCGTTTCTGACCGATTTCGCTCGTTTCTGCCTGTTTTAGTCATTTTGGCACGATTTCATCCATTTGGTACTGTTTCCATCCAAAATGGACAAATGTGGCCGATTTGAGCAAATTCCTTGATGAAACTATCGTTTCTGACCGATTTCGCTCGTTTCTGCCTGTTTTAGTAATTTTGGCACGTTTTCATCCATTTGGTTCTGTTTCCATCCAAAATAGACAGATTTGGCAGAAATAAGCCAAATCGGTGGAGTTGAGCAAATTCCTTGATGAAACGATCGTTTCTGACCGATTAGGCTCGTTTCTGCCTGTTTTAGTAATTTTGGCACGTTTTCATCCATTTGGTACTGTTTCCATCCAAAATGGACAAATGTGGCCGATTTGAGCAAATTCCTTGATGAAACTATCGTTTCTGACCGATTTCGCTCGTTTCTGCCTGTTTTAGTAATTTTGGCACGTTTTCATCCATTTGGTTCTGTTTCCATACAAAATAGACAGATTTGGCCGAAATAAGCCAAATCGGTCGATATGAGCAAATTCCTTGATGAAACTATCGTTTCTGACCGATTTCGCTCGTTTCTGCCTGTTTTAGTCATTTAGGCACGTTTTCATCCATTTGGTTCTGTTTCCATCCAAAATAGGCCAAATTGGCCGATTTGAGCAAATTCCTTGATGAAACTATCGTTTCTGACCGATTTCGCTCGTTTCTGCCTGTTTTAGTCATTTTGGCACGTTTTCATCCATTTGGTTCTGTTTCCATCCAAAATAGACAGATTTGGCCGAAATAAGCCAAATCGGTGGAGTTGAGCAAATTCCTTGATGAAACGATCGTTTCTGACCGATTTCGCTCGTTTCTGCCTGTTTTAGTAATTTTGGCACGTTTTCATCCATTTGGTACTGTTTCCATCCAAAATGGACAAATGTGGCCGATTTGAGCAAATTCCTTGATGAAACTATCGTTTCTGACCGATTTCGCTCGTTTCTGCCTGTTTTAGTAATTTTGGCACGTTTTCATCCATTTGGTTCTGTTTCCATACAAAATAGACAGATTTGGCCGAAATAAGCCAAATCGGTCGATATGAGCAAATTCCTTGATGAAACGATCGTTTCTGACAGATTTCCCTCGTTTCTGCCTGTTTTAGTCATTTAGGCACGTATTCATCCATTTGGTTCTGTTTCTATCCAAAATAGGCCAATTTGGCCGATTTGAGCAAATTCCTTGATGAAACGATCGTTTCTGACCGATTTCGCTCGTTTCTGCCTGTTTTAGTCATTTTAGCACGTTTTCATCCATTTGGTACTGTTTCCATCCAAAGTAGACAGATTTGGCCGAAATAAGCCAAATCGGTCGATATGAGCAAATTCCTTGATGAAACGATCGTTTCTGACAGATTTCCCTCGTTTCTGCCTGTTTTAGTCATTTAGGCACGTATTCATCCATTTGGTTCTGTTTCCATCCAAAATAGGCCAAATTGGCCGATTTGAGCAAATTCCTTGATGAAACTATCGTTTCTGACCGATTTCGCTCGTTTCTGCCTGTTTTAGTCATTTTGGCACGTTTTCATCCATTTGGTTCTGTTTCCATCCAAAATAGACAGATTTGGCCGAAATAAGCCAAATCGGTGGAGTTGAGCAAATTCCTTGATGAAACGATCGTTTCTGACCGATTTCGCTCGTTTCTGCCTGTTTTAGTAATTTTGGCACGTTTTCATCCATTTGGTACTGTTTCCATCCAAAATGGACAAATGTGGCCGATTTGAGCAAATTCCTTGATGAAACTATCGTTTCTGACCGATTTCGCTCGTTTCTGCCTGTTTTAGTAATTTTGGCACGTTTTCATCCATTTGGTTCTGTTTCCATACAAAATAGACAGATTTGGCCGAAATAAGCCAAATCGGTCGATATGAGCAAATTCCTTGATGAAACGATCGTTTCTGACAGATTTCCCTCGTTTCTGCCTGTTTTAGTCATTTAGGCACGTATTCATCCATTTGGTTCTGTTTCTATCCAAAATAGGCCAATTTGGCCGATTTGAGCAAATTCCTTGATGAAACGATCGTTTCTGACCGATTTCGCTCGTTTCTGCCTGTTTTAGTCATTTTAGCACGTTTTCATCCATTTGGTTCTGTTTCCATACAAAATAGACAGATTTGGCCGAAATAAGCCAAATCGGTGGAGTTGAGCAAATTCCTTGATGAAACGATCGTTTCTGACCAATTTCGCTCGTTTCTGCCTGTTTTAGTCATTTAGGCACGTTTTCATCCATTTGGTTCTGTTTCCATCCAAAATAGGCCAATTTGGCCGATTTGAGTAAATTCCTTGATGAAACGATCGTTTCAGACCGATTTCGCTCGTTTCTGCCTGTTTTAGTCATTTTGGCACGTTTTCATCCATTTGGTACTGTTTCCATCCAAAGCAGACAGATTTGGCCGATTTGAGCAAATTCCTTGATGAAACGATCGTTTCTGACCGATTTCGCTCGTTTCTGCCTGTTTTAGTCATTTAGGCACGTTTTCATCCATTTGGTAGTGTTTCCATCCAAAATGGACAAATGTGGCCGATTTGAGCAAATTCCTTGATGAAACTATCGTTTCTGACCGATTTCGCTCGTTTCTGCCTGTTTTAGTAATTTTGGCACGTTTTCATCCATTTGGTAGTGTTTCCATCCAAAATGGACAAATGTGGCCGATTTGAGCAAATTCCTTGATGAAACGATCGTTTCAGACCGATTTCGCTCGTTTCTGCCTGTTTTAGTCATTTAGGCACGTTTTCATCCATTTGGTTCTGTTTCCATCCAAAATAGACAGATTTGGCCGAAATAAGCCAAATCGGTGGAGTTGAGCAAATTCCTTGATGAAACGATCGTTTCTGACCGATTTCGCTCGTTTCTGCCTGTTTTAGTAATTTTGGCACGTTTTCATCCATTTGGTACTGTTTCCATCCAAAATGGACAAATGTGGCCGATTTGAGCAAATTCCTTGATGAAACTATCGTTTCTGACCAATTTCGCTCGTTTCTGCCTGTTTTAGTCATTTAGGCACGTTTTCATCCATTTGGTTCTGTTTCCATCCAAAATAGGCCAATTTGGCCGATTTGAGTAAATTCCTTGATGAAACGATCGTTTCAGACCGATTTCGCTCGTTTCTGCCTGTTTTAGTCATTTTGGCACGTTTTCATCCATTTGGTACTGTTTCCATCCAAAGCAGACAGATTTGGCCGATTTGAGCAAATTCCTTGATGAAACGATCGTTTCTGACCGATTTCGCTCGTTTCTGCCTGTTTTAGTCATTTAGGCACGTTTTCATCCATTTGGTAGTGTTTCCATCCAAAATGGACAAATGTGGCCGATTTGAGCAAATTCCTTGATGAAACTATCGTTTCTGACCGATTTCGCTCGTTTCTGCCTGTTTTAGTAATTTTGGCACGTTTTCATCCATTTGGTAGTGTTTCCATCCAAAATGGACAAATGTGGCCGATTTGAGCAAATTCCTTGATGAAACGATCGTTTCAGACCGATTTCGCTCGTTTCTGCCTGTTTTAGTCATTTAGGCACGTTTTCATCCATTTGGTTCTGTTTCCATCCAAAGTAGACAGATTTGGCCGAAATAAGCCAAATCGGTCGATATGAGCAAATTCCTTGATGAAACGATCGTTTCTGACAGATTTAGCTCGTTTCTGCCTGTTTTAGTCATTTAGGCACGTTTACATCCATTTGGTACTGGTTCCATCGAAAATAGAAAAATGTGGCCGATTTGAGCAAATTCCTTGATGAAACGATCGTTTCAGACCGATTTCGCTCGTTTCTGCCTGTTTTAGTCATTTAGGCACGTTTCCATCCATTTGGTTCTGTTTCCATCCAAAATAGACAGATTTGGCCGAAATAAGCCAAATCGGTGGAGTTGAGCAAATTCCTTGATGAAACGATCGTTTCAGACCGATTTCGCTCGTTTCTGCCTGTTTTAGTCATTTTGGCACGTTTTCATCCATTTGGTACTGTTTCCATCCAAAGCAGACAGATTTGGCCGATTTGAGCAAATTCCTTGATGAAACGATCGTTTCTGACCGATTTCGCTCGTTTCTGCCTGTTTTAGTCATTTAGGCACGTTTTCATCCATTTGGTAGTGTTTCCATCCAAAATGGACAAATGTGGCCGATTTGAGCAAATTCCTTGATGAAACTATCGTTTCTGACCGATTTCGCTCGTTTCTGCCTGTTTTAGTAATTTTGGCACGTTTTCATCCATTTGGTAGTGTTTCCATCCAAAATGGACAAATGTGGCCGATTTGAGCAAATTCCTTGATGAAACGATCGTTTCAGACCGATTTCGCTCGTTTCTGCCTGTTTTAGTCATTTAGGCACGTTTTCATCCATTTGGTTCTGTTTCCATCCAAAGTAGACAGATTTGGCCGAAATAAGCCAAATCGGTCGATATGAGCAAATTCCTTGATGAAACGATCGTTTCTGACAGATTTAGCTCGTTTCTGCCTGTTTTAGTCATTTAGGCACGTTTACATCCATTTGGTACTGGTTCCATCGAAAATAGAAAAATGTGGCCGATTTGAGCAAATTCCTTGATGAAACGATCGTTTCTGACTGATTTCGCTCGTTTCTGCCTGTTTTAGTCATTTTGGTACGTTTTCATCCATTTGGTTCTGTTTCCATCCAAAATGGACAAATGTGGCCGATTTGAGCAAATTCCTTGATGAAACTATCGTTTCTGACTGATTTCGCTCGTTTCTGCCTGTTTTAGTAATTTTGGCACGTTTTCATCCATTTGGTTCTGTTTCCATACAAAATAGACAGATTTGGCCGAAATAAGCCAAATCGGTCGATATGAGCAAATTCCTTGATGAAACGATCGTTTCTGACCGATTAGGCTCGTTTCTGCCTGTTTTAGTAATTTTGGCACGTTTTCATCCATTTGGTACTGTTTCCATCCAAAATGGACAAATGTGGCCGATTTGAGCAAATTCCTTGATGAAACTATCGTTTCTGACCGATTTCGCTCGTTTCCGCCTGTTTTAGTCATTTTGGCACGTTTTCATCCATTTGGTTCTGTTTCCATCCAAAATAGACAGATTTGGCCGAAATAAGCCAAATCGGTGGAGTTGAGCAAATTCCTTGATGAAACGATCGTTTCTGACCGATTTCGCTCGTTTCTGCCTGTTTTAGTCATTTAGGCACGTTTTCATCCATTTGGTTCTGTTTCCATCCAAAATAGGCCAATTTGGCCGATTTGAGCAAATTCCTTGATGAAACGATCGTTTCTGGCCGATTTGGCTCGTTTCCGCCTGTTTTAGTCATTTTGGCACGTTTTCATCCATTTGGTTTTGTTTCCATCCAAAATAGACAGATTTGGCCGAAATAAGCCAAATCGGTGGAGTTGAGCAAATTCCTTGATGAAACGATCGTTTCTGACCGATTTCGCTCGTTTCTGCCTGTTTTAGTAATTTTGGCACGTTTTCATCCATTTGGTACTGTTTCCATCCAAAATGGACAAATGTGGCCGATTTGAGCAAATTCCTTGATGAAACTATCGTTTCTGACCGATTTCGCTCGTTTCTGCCTGTTTTAGTAATTTTGGCACGTTTTCATCCATTTGGTTCTGTTTCCATACAAAATAGACAGATTTGGCCTAAATAAGCCAAATCGGTCGATATGAGCAAATTCCTTGATGAAACAATCGTTTCTGACAGATTTCCCTCGTTTCTGCCTGTTTTAGTCATTTAGGCACGTTTTCATCCATTTGGTTCTGTTTCTATCCAAAATAGACAGATTTGGCCGAAATAAGCCAATTCGGCCGATTTGGGCAAATTGCTTGATGAAACGATCGTTTCTGACCGATTTCGCTCGTTTCTGCCTGTTTTAGTCATTTTGGCACGTTTTCATCCATTTGGTTCTGTTTCCATCCAAAATAGGCCAATTTGGCCGATTTGAGCAAATTCCTTGATGAAACGATCGTTTCTGACCGATTTCGCTCGTTTCTGCCTGTTTTAGTCATTTAGGCACGTTTCCATCCATTTGGTTCTGTTTCCATCCAAAATAGACAGATTTGGCCGAAATAAGCCAAATCGGTGGAGTTGAGCAAATTCCTTGATGAAACGATCGTTTCTGACCAATTTCGCTCGTTTCTGCCTGTTTTAGTCATTTAGGCACGTTTTCATCCATTTGGTTCAGTTTCCATCCAAAATAGGCCAATTTGGCCGATTTGAGTAAATTCCTTGATGAAACGATCGTTTCAGACCGATTTCGCTCGTTTCTGCCTGTTTTAGTCATTTTGGCACGTTTTCATCCATTTGGTACTGTTTCCATCCAAAGTAGACAGATTTGGCCGATTTGAGCAAATTCCTTGATGAAACGATCGTTTCTGACCGATTTCGCTCTTTCCTGCCTGTTTTAGTCATTTAGGCACGTTTTCATTCATTTGGTTCTGTTTCCATCCAAAATAGGCCAATTTGGCCGATTTGAGTAAATTCCTTGATGAAACGATCGTTTCTGACTGATTTCGCTCGTTTCTGCCTGTTTTAGTCATTTTGGTACGTTTTCATCCATTTGGTTCTGTTTCCATCCAAAATAGGCCGATTTGGCCGATTTGCGGAAATTGCTTGATGAAACTATCGTTTCTGACCGATTTCGCTCGTTTCCGCCTGTTTTAGTCATTTTGGCACGTTTTCATCCATTTGGTTCTGTTTCCATCCAAAGTAGACAGATTTGGCCGAAATAAGCCAAATCGGTCGATTTGAGCAAATTCCTTGATGAAACGATCGTTTCTGACCGATTTCGCTCGTTTCTGCATGTTTTAGTAATTTTGGCACGTTTTCATCCATTTGGTTCTGTTTCCATCCAAAATAGACAGATTTGGCCGAAATAAGCCAAATCGGTGGAGTTGAGCAAATTCCTTGATGAAACGATCGTTTCTGACCAATTTCGCTCGTTTCTGCCTGTTTTAGTCATTTAGGCACGTTTTCATCCATTTGGTTCAGTTTCCATCCAAAATAGGCCAATTTGGCCGATTTGAGTAAATTCCTTGATGAAACA
>NC_089609.1:4692600-4720051 GCF_039881205.1 Euwallacea similis
ATTTGGCTTATTTCGGCCAAATCTGTCTATTTTGGATGGAAACAGAACCAAATGGATGAAAACGTGCCAAAATGACTAAAACAGGCAGAAACGAGCGAAATCGGTCAGAAACGATCGTTTCATCAAGGAATTTGCTCAAATCGGCCACATTTGTCTATTTTGGATGGAAACAGTACCAAATGGATGAAAACGTGCCAAAATGACTAAAACAGGCAGAAACGAGCGAAATCGGTCAGAAACGATTGTTTCATCAAGGAATTTGCTCAAATCGACCGATTTGGCTTATTTCGGCCAAATCTGTCTATTTTGGATGGAAACAGAACCAAATGGATGAAAACGTGCCAAAATGACTAAAACAGGCAGAAACGAGCGAAATCGGTCAGAAACGATTGTTTCATCAAGGAATTTGCTCAAATCGGCCAAATCTGTCTATTTTGTATGGAAACAGAACCAAATGGATGAAAACGGGCCAAAATGACTAAAACAGGCAGAAACGAGCGAAATCGGTCAGAAACGATTGTTTCATCAAGGAATTTGCTCAAATCGACGGATTTGGCTTATTTGGGCATAATCTGTATATTTTGGCTTCAAATTGCACCAATTTGATAAAAACGTGCCAAAATGACTAAAACAGGCAGAAACGAACCAAATCGGTCAGAAACGATCGTTTCATCAAGGAATTTGCTCAAATCTACGGATTTGGCTTATTTCGGCATAATCTGTATATTTTGGCTTCAAATTGCACCAATTTGATAAAAACGTGCCAAAATGACTAAAACAGGCAGAAACGAACCAAATCGGTCAGAAACGATCGTTTCATCAAGGAATTTGCTCAAATCTACGGAATTGGCTTATTTCGGCCAAATCTGTCAATTTTGGGTCGAAATAGAACCAAATTGATGAAAATGTGCCAAAATGACTAAAACAGGCAGAAACGAGCCAAATCGGTCAGAAACGATCGTTTCATCAAGGAATTTGCTCAAATCGACGGATTTGGCTTATTTCGGCATAATCTGTATATTTTGGCTTCAAATTGCACCAATTTGATAAAAACGTGCCAAAATGACTAAAACAGGCAGAAACGAACCAAATCGGTCAGAAACGATAGTTTCATCAAGGAATTTGCTCAAATCGGCCACATTTGTCCATTTTGGATGGAAACAGTACCAAATGGATGAAAACGTGCCAAAATTACTAAAACAGGCAGAAACGAGCGAAATCAGTTCGATTTCGGACGTGGAAGTGTTCAGACGTGTCTGTGCAGCTCTGTGACGATAACGAAATACCGACAAAGAAAGCGACAAATCGAGGTCAGACGGGCGGCATTTGGCGTCAAAGAAAGCAATTAAGTCGGCGAGCGCCTTTGTACGCGACCGCCGCACTGATTGCCGCTTCGACGCTGCAGGTGTGCTGGGCCTACGCTTTCGCAAGCTAGGCCGAGTCAACACCTGTTTCCACTGCGAAACTTGACTCCAAGAGGATTGACGACCGTGCATTCTTGTGTTTTTAAACACAGAGTGCCGTCCCAGGTATTTTTTTTTTCTTTTTCAGATATTAATAATAAAAATTTCAGTTTCCAAGAAGTTGTAATAGAATAGGCCTAGGGCCAAGTTAAGCCGATAATGGCTGAACTTGGACAAAATGGATTGTCCGATGCGTCTGTTGCACAGACGTTGGATCTTACAAACCCTTTGACCACGTTTGAGGTCAATAAGCGCCTCTACGAAGACAACAAACGAAAAGCATTAGAAATTGAAGAGCTTAAGAACGCAAATTTGATGCTTGTTGAATCACTGAAGCGTTTAGAGGAAAGGATCGGAAGGATGGAATGTAACGTAGATGGTGAGGAACTTAGGCGAAAAAGAAAGAAGAAGATTAACAAGGAACCCGAATCTGAAATAGAGGAAATTGAGAATGAGGGTTCGGACGAGGAAATGAGTGAGTTGAGTCTAAAAGAAATCCAACGGCAACAACGAGAAGAGAGAAAAAGGAAAATTGATAATAAGAAAAATGAAATTCCCACGAGACAAATTCATTCACCGCTGCCATCAAGCGTACCAATTCAGCAAAAACATTGGGAAAAGAAAATCCCTCCAATAATAATGAAAAATGCAGATGATTGGACCACTGTCTGCAACAGACTGCGGTCAAAGAAGATTGCCTATAATAAGGCAAAGATGACAGGGCAGGGGGTTGCAATAACCCCTAGCTCAGCCGAGGACTATCGGGCAATGGCCAGGCTCCTCAAAGAAGATAACAAAGAATTTCATACGTTCAGTCTGCCCGAGGACAAGAAAGTCCGGGCGGTGATCGGACTTCTTCCATCGAACGTGACTGAAGAAGAGGTTAAGCAAGATCTATCGGAGCAAGGAATCACGACCTACTCCGTACAGAGGATGAGGAGCAGGGTGGACAAAAGGACATTGCCACTGATGCTCGTCCAAGTGAATGCCGAAGACAAGGCGAAAATCTTCGGGGTGCAGAAATGCTGCGATTTGAGCGTCAGAGTAGAGGCACAAAGGCAACAATCAGGACCGGCCCAATGCCACCGTTGCCAGCAATTTGGGCACTATCAGAGATTCTGCACCGTAAAACCAAAGTGCGTGAAATGTGGGGAAAACCACATGACAGAAGACTGCACAAAAGCAAAAAATGTTCCGGCCAAATGTGCCAATTGTGGAGGACCACATCCCGCCAGCTACAGGGGATGTAAAAAAGTCCCACAGGCGCCCAAAAAGACCCAAGGACCTCAAAAACAAGAAGAACCGAGGAAAACCATGAAGGTAGCCCCAGTTCCGCCGCCCTTCAAACCCGGAACTAGTTATGCTTCTGCAGCGAAGCAAAGTAGCAAACCAACCTTGAGCAATACTGAGGAGCCTGTTGATTTTCAGCAGGCTCTAAAACAGATGCAAATGATGTACTCGGCGATGAGTGCATTCTTTGCAAACCTTCCCAAAATGCAAGGTTAATGGGTTCACACCCAAAAAAACCTTCGGCACTGCAGATAATATCGTGGAACATCAACGGTATTAAGAGGCGTAAAACAGAACTGCAGGAGCTGCTGCAACGCTTAAAACCTGACATCGTGGCTATCCAAGAAACGAGGCTGCGACCTACGGATGATTTTAGGATCCCAGGACACCTAATACACAGGAAGGATAAGGAAAACCAAGGAGAAGTGGCACACGGTGGAACGGTACTTCTAGTCAAGGACAACATCCAGCACGTCCAGCTGCCGCCGATACAAACGGAAGCAATGGAAGCTATAGCTGTTGAGGTCATTACCGCCAGGGGTAAACTGAGAATTGCCTCGTGCTATCACCCACCGAACCTAGGGCTCTTGCACAACGACCTGGACAAAGTGCTCTACAAGAAGCAAAGAGGACAACACATAGCAATCGGTGATTTCAACGCGAAATCTCCAGATTGGTATTGCAGAGTCACGAATTCTAAAGGCAGGCAGCTAAAGTCATTCCTAGATAGGAGAGAAGACGTGCACGTAATGGCAACGGAAGACCCTACACATTTGGCAACCGTAGGGACAAACGACATCTTGGACATCATGCTAGCCAGGGATCTAGCCATGGAAGTAGAAATTGAGGTCCTAAGGGAAGGATCCTCAGATCACGATCCAGTCCGAGTTTTACTAGGCAAAGAACCACCGACCGAGGACAACGTCGAGCTCAGAAGGACGAATTGGGGTCTGTTCAGAACAACTCTACAAAGAGATCTATCTGTCATAAGCAGAATAGAAAACGCAGTTGAAATCGAGGAAGCCGTTTCAACCTTGGAGAGAGACATAAAGACAGCCCTTGACGCGAGCTCGAAAATCACAAGGAAAGCAAGGATAAGGAACTACATAGCTCAAATCCCGGACGATACCAAAGAACTGATTCGGCAAAGGAGACAAGCAAAGAAAAAGGCATTTAGGACAAATGCCCCGGCCGACAAAAATGCTCTGAACCAACTGAACAGAAGGGTCAGAGCGGCACTACAGGAAGCCAGGGAAAATCAGTGGCAGGAGCACCTGAATTCCCTCGACCCTCAGGACAGGAGCATGTGGAAAACCCTCAAGGCAATCAAAACAAAGAGAAAACCGATTCCTCCCATTCGTGGGGAACGGGGAATCGTGTACACTTCCGAGGGTAAAGCAGAGGCCTTTGCTGACAGCCTCGAAAAGCAATTTCGAGAAAACGAAATTGAGGACGACGAAGACGCAGAAGTCTGGGAGGAAGAAGTCGACAGACGTGTCGGACAATTAGAAGACACCGAGGATCAGGAAATCATCAGGCACGCAACGCCAGGAGAAATAAAAGAGATAATACGGCACCTGAAAGTAAGGAAATCACCAGGATGCGATCAGATCGGAAACCAGATCCTAAAGAAGTTGCCGGTGCGAGGGGTAGCCGCATTGGTGAATGTAGCCAATGCAGTCCTGAGACTCCGGCACTTCCCGAAGAACTGGAAAAAGGCTGATATCATCCTGTTGCCCAAACCGGGGAAAAATCATCTTCTTCCACAGAATTACAGACCTATAAGTCTCTTGCCACACATGGGAAAAGTGGTGGAAAGAGTGATCCTAAGAAGATTAAGAGAATGCGAAGAGGGATTAAAAACCATCCCGGATGAACAATTTGGGTTCAGAAAAGAACATTCCACAGAACTTCAGGTGCTGAGAATGACGGAATTCGTTGCAGATAGCTTCAACAGAGGTCAGGCCGCAGGAGCGGTACTATTGGACGTAGCTAAAGCATTCGACAGAGTTTGGCACAAAGGCCTATTGGTAAAGATGATGGACGCGGGATTTAAAATCTCGCTGGTCAAACTCGTAGGATCATTTCTCCGAAACAGGACTTTCAGGACCAAGCTGGACAATCAACACCATTCCACGTACAGGACAATAGAAGCGGGAGTACCTCAAGGAGCGGTACTATCCCCGTTCCTGTACAACGTATACGTGTCAGATCCCCCTAGAACGGAACAAACGCAACTGGCACTATACGCTGACGACACGGCGATACTGGCTAGATCCTGGAACGGGACATTGCTAGTTAGACACCTCCAGGAGGAAATCACAAATTTGGAAAAATGGTTTTCGAAATGGAAAATAGATATAAATGCCGAAAAGACAGAAGCCATTGTTTTTAAATGGAGAAGGAACATCAAAATCGAAAACCAGGTAGTGATCAAAAACGAACGGATTCCGTGGAGCAAAAAAGTCACGTACCTGGGCGTGGACTTCGACGAAAGGCTCACGTGGAAAGAGCATGTCAGGAAGACAAGGCTCAAGGCGAAACGAACTAGAGCAATACTCTATCCCATGATCAATAGGAAGTCGAAACTGCCCCTCAAGAACAAGATCACGCTCATCAAATCCGTCATACAACCGCAACTAACGTACGCATCAACAGCATGGGGTTATGCAGCCAAGTCGCATCTGAAAAGCCTTCAGGCAGTGGAAAACATTGCACTGAGAACGGCATTGGGAGCGCCTTGGTACGTTAGCAACGAAAGAATCAAGCAAGATCTGAAATACAGAACAATGACGGACGTCATTAAGGACCATGCAATCAAGACATTCCAAGCAACGGAAGGACACGAAAACGAGCTGATCAGGAGGGCTACGGACTACGATCCGGAAGATGCCATACCACATAAGAGACCGAGATATCAGTTGATGGGAAACAGATGACGAAGGGACCCTTCCCACACATGACGAAACAAGTTAAAGGCTTGTAACCGAGGAGACAAGATGCCAAGAGGCAATGCATGCAATGATGAAGGTAAAAGGCCGGATAGCCTTTCTGGCACTTAAGACTTAACATTGCAAATTAGCATCCGAGAAGGAAGACAGCCGACGAAGAAAGAAGCGTCCAGAAGGACAGAAGAGGGCGGAAGAACCCCATGTCGGCGGGGTAATTCAAGCCAAAGATCCGGGAGGCGAGTTCGCTCACCACCCGAGAAAGGCACAAAACAAGGCCTAGAGAGATGGCAGAGTAAAAAGCGATAATCCCGCTTGACTCTGTGATCTCAGCCAATAAAAGAGCGGCCCAAAAAGCGCGATCAAGGACTTCGGGCACCGGGCTCGAAATCCTTTGCAATCACGGGGTTTTTTAGTGGGTGAAAACCCCACACAGGCTGGTAGCACGGGCACCAGTACCGTCTTACCGACAAGATTTTTTATCCCCGGGGTCGCGTCCTCAAAAAAAAAAAAAAAAAAAAAAAAAACAGTACCAAATGGATGAAAACGTGCCAAAATGACTAAAACAGGCAGAAACGAGCGAAATCGGTCAGAAACGATCGTTTCATCAAGGAATTTGCTCAAATCGGCCACATTTGTCTATTTTGGATGGAAACAGTACCAAATGGATGAACACGTGCCAAAATGACTAAAACAGGCAGAAACGAGCGAAATCGGTCAGAAACGATCGTTTCATCAAGGAATTTGCTCAAATCGACCGATTTGGCTTATTTCTGCCAAATCTGTCTATTTTGGATGGAAACAGTACCAAATGGATGAAAACGTGCCAAAATGACTAAAACAGGCAGAAACGAGCGAAATCGGTCAGAAACGATTGTTTCATCAAGGAATTTGCTCAAATCGGCCAAATCTGTCTATTTTGGATGGAAACAGTACCAAATGGATGAAAACGTGCCAAAATGACTAAAACAGGCAGAAACGAGCGAAATCGGTCAGAAACGATTGTTTCATCAAGGAATTTGCTCAAATCGGCCAAATCTGTCTATTTTGGATGGAAAGAGAACCAAATGGATGAACACGTGCCAAAATGACTAAAACAGGCAGAAACGAGCGAAATCGGTCAGAAACGATCGTTTCATCAAGGAATTTGCTCAAATCGGCCACATTTGTCTATTTTGGATGGAAACAGTACCAAATGGATGAAAACGTGCCAAAATGACTAAAACAGGCAGAAACGAGCGAAATCGGTCAGAAACGATCGTTTCATCAAGGAATTTGCTCAAATCGACCGATTTGGCTTATTTCTGCCAAATCTGTCTATTTTGGATGGAAACAGTACCAAATGGATGAAAACGTGCCAAAATGACTAAAACAGGCAGAAACGAGCGAAATCGGTCAGAAACGATCGTTTTATCAAGGAATTTGCTCAAATCGACCGATTTGGCTTATTTCTGCCAAATCTGTCTATTTTGGATGGAAACAGTACCAAATGGATGAAAACGTGCCAAAATGACTAAAACAGGCAGAAACGAGCGAAATCGGTCAGAAACGATTGTTTCATCAAGAAATTTGCTCAAATCGGCCAAATCTGTCTACTTTGGATGGAAACAGTACCAAATGGATGAAAACGTGCCAAAATGACTAAAACAGGCAGAAACGAGCGAAATCGGTCAGAAACGATCGTTTCATCAAGGAATTTGCTCAAATCGGCCACATTTGTCTATTTTGGATGGAAACAGTACCAAATGGATGAACACGTGCCAAAATGACTAAAACAGGCAGAAACGAGCGAAATCGGTCAGAAACGATCGTTTCAGCAAGGAATTTGCTCAAATCGACCAATTTGGCTTATTTCGGCCAAATCTGTCTATTTTGGATGGAAAGAGAACCAAATGGATGAAAACGTGCCAAAATGACTAAAACAGGCAGAAACGAGCGAAATCGGTCAGAAACGATCGTTTCATCAAGGAATTTGCTCAAATCGACCGATTTGGCTTATTTCTGCCAAATCTGTCTATTTTGGATGGAAACAGTACCAAATGGATGAAAACGTGCCAAAATGACTAAAACAGGCAGAAACGAGCGAAATCGGTCAGAAACGATTGTTTCATCAAGGAATTTGCTCAAATCGGCCAAATCTGTCTATTTTGGATGGAAACAGTACCAAATGGATGAAAACGTGCCAAAATGACTAAAACAGGCAGAAACGAGCGAAATCGGTCAGAAACGATTGTTTCATCAAGGAATTTGCTCAAATCGGCCAAATCTGTCTATTTTAGATGGAAAGAGAACCAAATGGATGAAAACGTGCCAAAATGACTAAAACAGGCAGAAACGAGCGAAATCGGTCAGAAACGATCGTTTCATCAAGGAATTTGCTCAAATCGACCGATTTGGCTTATTTCTGCCAAATCTGTCTATTTTGGATGGAAACAGTACCAAATGGATGAAAACGTGCCAAAATGACTAAAACAGGCAGAAACGAGCGAAATCGGTCAGAAACGATTGTTTCATCAAGGAATTTGCTCAAATCGGCCACATTTGTCTATTTTGGATGGAAACAGTACCAAATGGATGAAAACGTGCCAAAATGACTAAAACAGGCAGAAACGAGCGAAATCGGTCAGAAACGATCGTTTCATCAAGGAATTTGCTCAAATCGGCCACATTTGTCTATTTTGGATGGAAACAGTACCAAATGGATGAAAACGTGCCAAAATGACTAAAACAGGCAGAAACGAGCGAAATCGGTCAGAAACGATCGTTTCATCAAGGAATTTGCTCAAATCGACCGATTTGGCTTATTTCTGCCAAATCTGTCTATTTTGGATGGAAACAGTACCAAATGGATGAAAACGTGCCAAAATGACTAAAACAGGCAGAAACGAGCGAAATCGGTCAGAAACGATTGTTTCATCAAGGAATTTGCTCAAATCGGCCACATTTGTCTATTTTGGATGGAAACAGTACCAAATGGATGAAAACGTGCCAAAATGACTAAAACAGGCAGAAACGAGCGAAATCGGTCAGAAACGATCGTTTCATCAAGGAATTTGCTCAAATCGACCGATTTGGCTTATTTCGGCCAAATCTGTCTACTTTGGATGGAAACAGAACCAAATGGATGAAAACGTGCCAAAATGACTAAAACAGGCAGAAACGAGCGAAATCGTTCAGAAACGATCGTTTCATCAAGGAATTTGCTCAAATCGGCCACATTTGTCTATTTTGGATGGAAACAGTACCAAATGGATGAAAACGTGCCAAAATGACTAAAACAGGCAGAAACGAGCGAAATCGTTCAGAAACGATCGTTTCATCAAGGAATTTGCTCAAATCGGCCACATTTGTCTACTTTGGATGGAAACAGTACCAAATGGATGAAAACGTGCCAAAATGACTAAAACAGGCAGAAACGAGCGAAATCGTTCAGAAACGATCGTTTCATCAAGGAATTTGCTCAAATCGACCGATTTGGCTTATTTCGGCCAAATCTGTCTACTTTGGATGGAAACAGAACCAAATGGATGAAAACGTGCCAAAATGACTAAAACAGGCAGAAACGAGCGAAATCGTTCAGAAACGATCGTTTCATCAAGGAATTTGCTCAAATCGACCGATTTGGCTTATTTCGGCCAAATGTGTCTATTTTGGATGGAAACAGAACCAAATGGATGAAAACGTGCCAAAATGACTAAAACAGGCAGAAACGAGCGAAATCGGTCAGAAACGATTATTTCATCAAGGAATTTGCTCAAATCGGCCAAATCTGTCTATTTTGTATGGAAACAGAACCAAATGGATGAAAACGGGCCAAAATGACTAAAACAGGCAGAAACGAGCGAAATCGGTCAGAAACGATCGTTTCATCAAGGAATTTGCTCAAATCGACCGATTTGGCTTATTTCGGCCAAATCTGTCTATTTTGGATGGAAACAGAACCAAATGGATGAAAACGTGCCAAAATGACTAAAACAGGCAGAAACGAGCGAAATCGGTCAGAAACGATCGTTTCATCAAGGAATTTGCTCAAATCGACCGATTTGGCTTATTTCGGCCAAATCTGTCTATTTTGGATGGAAACAGAACCAAATGGATGAAAACGTGCCAAAATGACTAAAACAGGCAGAAACGAGCGAAATCGGTCAGAAACGATCGTTTCATCAAGGAATTTGCTCAAATCGACCGATTTGGCTTATTTCTGCCAAATCTGTCTATTTTGGATGGAAACAGTACCAAATGGATGAAAACGTGCCAAAATGACTAAAACAGGCAGAAACGAGCGAAATCGGTCAGAAACGATTGTTTCATCAAGGAATTTGCTCAAATCGGCCAAATCTGTCTATTTTGGATGGAAACAGTACCAAATGGATGAACACGTGCCAAAATGACTAAAACAGGCAGAAACGAGCGAAATCGGTCAGAAACGATCGTTTCAGCAAGGAATTTGCTCAAATCGACCAATTTGGCTTATTTCGGCCAAATCTGTCTATTTTGGATGGAAAGAGAACCAAATGGATGAAAACGTGCCAAAATGACTAAAACAGGCAGAAACGAGCGAAATCGGTCAGAAACGATCGTTTCATCAAGGAATTTGCTCAAATCGACCGATTTGGCTTATTTCTGCCAAATCTGTCTATTTTGGATGGAAACAGTACCAAATGGATGAAAACGTGCCAAAATGACTAAAACAGGCAGAAACGAGCGAAATCGGTCAGAAACGATTGTTTCATCAAGGAATTTGCTCAAATCGGCCAAATCTGTCTATTTTGGATGGAAACAGTACCAAATGGATGAAAACGTGCCAAAATGACTAAAACAGGCAGAAACGAGCGAAATCGGTCAGAAACGATCGTGTCATCAAGGAATTTGCTCAAATCGACCGATTTGGCTTATTTCGGCCAAATCTGCCTATTTTGGATGGAAACAGTACCAAATGGATGAAAACGTGCCAAAATGACTAAAACAGGCAGAAACGAGCGAAATCGGTCAGAAACGATTGCTTCATCAAGGAATTTGCTCAAATCGGCCACATTTGTCTATTTTGGATGGAAACAGTACCAAATGGATGAAAACGTGCCAAAATGACTAAAACAGGCAGAAACGAGCGAAATCGGTCAGAAACGATCGTTTCATCAAGGAATTTGCTCAAATCGACCGATTTGGCTTATTTCGGCCAAATCTGTCTATTTTGGATGGAAACAGTACCAAATGGATGAAAACGTGCCAAAATGACTAAAACAGGCAGAAACGAGCGAAATCGGTCAGAAACGATCGTTTCATCAAGGAATTTGCTCAAATCGGCCACATTTGTCTATTTTGGATGGAAACAGTACCAAATGGATGAAAACGTGCCAAAATGACTAAAACAGGCAGAAACGAGCGAAATCGGTCAGAAATGATCGTTTCATCAAGGAATTTGCTCAAATCGACCGATTTGGCTTATTTCTGCCAAATCTGTCTATTTTGGATGGAAACAGTACCAAATGGATGAAAACGTGCCAAAATGACTAAAACAGGCAGAAACGAGCGAAATCGGTCAGAAACGATTGTTTCATCAAGGAATTTGCTCAAATCGGCCACATTTGTCTATTTTGGATGGAAACAGTACCAAATGGATGAAAACGTGCCAAAATGACTAAAACAGGCAGAAACGAGCGAAATCGGTCAGAAACGATCGTTTCATCAAGGAATTTGCTCAAATCGACCGATTTGGCTTATTTCGGCCAAATCTGTCTACTTTGGATGGAAACAGAACCAAATGGATGAAAACGTGCCAAAATGACTAAAACAGGCAGAAACGAGCGAAATCGTTCAGAAACGATCGTTTCATCAAGGAATTTGCTCAAATCGGCCACATTTGTCTATTTTGGATGGAAACAGTACCAAATGGATGAAAACGTGCCAAAATGACTAAAACAGGCAGAAACGAGCGAAATCGTTCAGAAACGATCGTTTCATCAAGGAATTTGCTCAAATCGGCCACATTTGTCTACTTTGGATGGAAACAGTACCAAATGGATGAAAACGTGCCAAAATGACTAAAACAGGCAGAAACGAGCGAAATCGTTCAGAAACGATCGTTTCATCAAGGAATTTGCTCAAATCGACCGATTTGGCTTATTTCGGCCAAATCTGTCTACTTTGGATGGAAACAGAACCAAATGGATGAAAACGTGCCAAAATGACTAAAACAGGCAGAAACGAGCGAAATCGTTCAGAAACGATCGTTTCATCAAGGAATTTGCTCAAATCGACCGATTTGGCTTATTTCGGCCAAATGTGTCTATTTTGGATGGAAACAGAACCAAATGGATGAAAACGTGCCAAAATGACTAAAACAGGCAGAAACGAGCGAAATCGGTCAGAAACGATTATTTCATCAAGGAATTTGCTCAAATCGGCCAAATCTGTCTATTTTGTATGGAAACAGAACCAAATGGATGAAAACGGGCCAAAATGACTAAAACAGGCAGAAACGAGCGAAATCGGTCAGAAACGATCGTTTCATCAAGGAATTTGCTCAAATCGACCGATTTGGCTTATTTCGGCCAAATCTGTCTATTTTGGATGGAAACAGAACCAAATGGATGAAAACGTGCCAAAATGACTAAAACAGGCAGAAACGAGCGAAATCGGTCAGAAACGATCGTTTCATCAAGGAATTTGCTCAAATCGACCGATTTGGCTTATTTCGGCCAAATCTGTCTATTTTGGATGGAAACAGAACCAAATGGATGAAAACGTGCCAAAATGACTAAAACAGGCAGAAACGAGCGAAATCGGTCAGAAACGATCGTTTCATCAAGGAATTTGCTCAAATCGGCCACATTTGTCTATTTTGGATGGAAACAGTACCAAATGGATGAAAACGTGCCAAAATGACTAAAACAGGCAGAAACGAGCGAAATCGGTCAGAAACGATTGTTTCATCAAGGAATTTGCTCAAATCGGCCAAATCTGTCTACTTTGGATGGAAACAGTACCAAATGGATGAAAACGTGCCAAAATGACTAAAACAGGCAGAAACGAGCGAAATCGGTCAGAAACGATCGTTTCAGCAAGGAATTTGCTCAAATCGACCGATTTGGCTTATTTCGGCCAAATCAGTCTATTTTGGATGGAAACAGAACCAAATGGATGAAAACGTGCCAAAATGACTAAAACAGGCAGAAACGAGCGAAATCGGTCAGAAACGATCGTTTCATCAAGGAATTTGCTCAAATCGACCGATTTGGCTTATTTCGGCCAAATCTGTCTATTTTGGATGGAAACAGAACCAAATGGATGAAAACGTGCCAAAATGACTAAAACAGGCAGAAACGAGCGAAATCGGTCAGAAACGATTGTTTCATCAAGGAATTTGCTCAAATCGGCCAAAACTGTCTACTTTGGATGGAAACAGTACCAAATGGATGAAAACGTGCCAAAGTGACTAAAACAGGCAGAAACGAGCGAAATCGGTCAGAAACGATCGTTTCATCAAGGAATTTGCTCAAATCGGCCACATTTGTCTATTTTGGATGGAAACAGCACCAAATGGATGAAAACGTGCCAAAATGACTAAAACAGGCAGAAACGAGCGAAATCGGTCAGAAACGATCGTTT
Source organism: Euwallacea similis (assembly GCF_039881205.1). Classification (NCBI taxonomy): domain Eukaryota; kingdom Metazoa; phylum Arthropoda; class Insecta; order Coleoptera; family Curculionidae; genus Euwallacea; species Euwallacea similis. The sequence continues at coordinate 4,705,910 of NC_089609.1, forward strand.
CATCAAGGAATTTGCTCAAATCGACCGATTTGGCTTATTTCGGCCAAATCTGTCTATTTTGGATGGAAACAGTACCAAATGGATGAAAACGTGCCAAAATGACTAAAACAGGCTGAAACGAGCGAAATCGGTCAGAAACGATCGTTTCATCAAGGAATTTGCTCAAATCGGCCACATTTGTCTATTTTGGATGGAAACAGTATCAAATGGATGAAAACGTGCCAAAATGACTAAAACAGGCAGAAACGAGCGAAATCGGTCAGAAACGATCGTTTCATCAAGGAATTTGCTCAAATCGACCGATTTGGTTTATTTCGGCCAAATCTGTCTATTTTGGATGGAAACAGAACCAAATGGATGAAAACGTGCCAAAATGACTAAAACAGGCAGAAACGAGCGAAATCGGTCAGAAACGATCGTTTCATCAAGGAATTTGCTCAAATCGGCCACATTTGTCTATTTTGGATGGAAACAGAACCAAATGGATGAAAACGGGCCAAAATGACTAAAACAGGCAGAAACGAGCGAAATCGGTCAGAAACGATCGTTTCATCAAGGAATTTGCTCAAATCGACCGATTTGGCTTATTTCGGCCAAATCTGTCTATTTTGGATGGAAACAGAACCAAATGGATGAAAACGTGCCAAAATGACTAAAACAGGCAGAAACGAGCGAAATCGGTCAGAAACGATCGTTTCATCAAGGAATTTGCTCAAATCGACCGATTTGGCTTATTTCGGCCAAATCTGTCTATTTTGGATGGAAACAGAACCAAATGGATGAAAACGTGCCAAAATGACTAAAACAGGCAGAAACGAGCGAAATCGGTCAGAAACGATCGTTTCATCAAGGAATTTGCTCAAATCGGCCACATTTGTCTATTTTGGATGGAAACAGTACCAAATGGATGAAAACGTGCCAAAATGACTAAAACAGGCAGAAACGAGCGAAATCGGTCAGAAACGATTGTTTCATCAAGGAATTTGCTCAAATCGGCCAAATCTGTCTACTTTGGATGGAAACAGTACCAAATGGATGAAAACGTGCCAAAATGACTAAAACAGGCAGAAACGAGCGAAATCGGTCAGAAACGATCGTTTCAGCAAGGAATTTGCTCAAATCGACCGATTTGGCTTATTTCGGCCAAATCAGTCTATTTTGGATGGAAACAGAACCAAATGGATGAAAACGTGCCAAAATGACTAAAACAGGCAGAAACGAGCGAAATCGGTCAGAAACGATCGTTTCATCAAGGAATTTGCTCAAATCGACCGATTTGGCTTATTTCGGCCAAATCTGTCTATTTTGGATGGAAACAGAACCAAATGGATGAAAACGTGCCAAAATGACTAAAACAGGCAGAAACGAGCGAAATCGGTCAGAAACGATTGTTTCATCAAGGAATTTGCTCAAATCGGCCAAAACTGTCTACTTTGGATGGAAACAGTACCAAATGGATGAAAACGTGCCAAAGTGACTAAAACAGGCAGAAACGAGCGAAATCGGTCAGAAACGATCGTTTCATCAAGGAATTTGCTCAAATCGGCCACATTTGTCTATTTTGGATGGAAACAGCACCAAATGGATGAAAACGTGCCAAAATGACTAAAACAGGCAGAAACGAGCGAAATCGGTCAGAAACGATCGTTTCATCAAGGAATTTGCTCAAATCGACCGATTTGGCTTATTTCGGCCAAATCTGTCTATTTTGGATGGAAACAGTACCAAATGGATGAAAACGTGCCAAAATGACTAAAACAGGCTGAAACGAGCGAAATCGGTCAGAAACGATCGTTTCATCAAGGAATTTGCTCAAATCGGCCACATTTGTCTATTTTGGATGGAAACAGTATCAAATGGATGAAAACGTGCCAAAATGACTAAAACAGGCAGAAACGAGCGAAATCGGTCAGAAACGATCGTTTCATCAAGGAATTTGCTCAAATCGACCGATTTGGTTTATTTCGGCCAAATCTGTCTATTTTGGATGGAAACAGAACCAAATGGATGAAAACGTGCCAAAATGACTAAAACAGGCAGAAACGAGCGAAATCGGTCAGAAACGATCGTTTCATCAAGGAATTTGCTCAAATCGGCCACATTTGTCTATTTTGGATGGAAACAGTACCAAATGGATGAACACGTGCCAAAATGACTAAAACAGGCAGAAACGAGCGAAATCGGTCAGAAACGATCGTTTCAGCAAGGAATTTGCTCAAATCGACCGATTTGGCTTATTTCGGCCAAATCCGTCTATTTTGGATGGAAACAGAACCAAATGGATGAAAACGTGCCAAAATGACTAAAACAGGCAGAAACGAGCGAAATCGGTCAGAAACGATTGTTTCGTCAAGGAATTTGCTCAAATCGGCCACATTTGTCTATTTTGGATGGAAACAGTACCAAATGGATGAAAACGTGCCAAAATGACTAAAACAGGCATTTTTTTTTTTTTTTTTTTTTTGGGGACGCGACCCCGGGGATAAAAAATCTTGTCGGTAAGACGGTACTGGAGTCCGTACTACCAGCCTGTGTGGGGTTTCACCCACTAAAAAACCCCGTGTTTGCCGAGGATTTCGATCCCGTGTTCGAACTCCTCTATCGCGCTTTTGGGCCGCTTTTAGTTTTTGTCATGAGATAACAGAGTCAAGCGGGACTATCGCTTTTTACTCTGCCATCGCTCTAGGCCTTTTTCGTGCCTTTCGCGGTAAGTGAGTCAAGTCACTTCCCGGATCTTTGGCGTGAATCACCCCGCCGACAGGGGGTTCTTCTGCCCTCTTCTGTACTTCTGGACGCTTCTTTCTTCGTCGGCTGTTTCCGTCGTTGGTTGCTGGTTCGCAATGATGAGTCTGAAGTACCAGAATCGCTATCTGGCCTTCTTCCTTCCATCATTGCGGGTTTGCCTTTTTGGCTCTTTTTCTGTTTTTCTCTCAAGTCTTTCAACTTGCTTCGTCCTGTGTGGATTGGTTCCCTTCATCATCCGTTGTCCAGCAACTGATGTCTTGGTCTCTTATGTGGTATGGCATCTTCCAGACTGTAGTCGGTTGCCCTCCTGATCAGCTCATTTGGATGTGTTTCCGTTGCTTGGAACGTCTTGATTGCATGGTCTTTAATGACGTCCGTCATTGTTCTGTAATTCAGATCTCTCTTTATCGTATCATTGCTAACGAACCAAGGCGCACTTAGTGCCGTCCTCAGAGCAATGTTTTCCACTGCCTGAAGACTTTTTAGATGCGTCCTGGCTGCATAACCCCATGCTGTTGATGCATACGTTAGCTGTGGTTGTATAACTGTTTTGATGAGCGTGATCTTGTTCTTAAGAGGTAGCTTGGAATTCCTTCTTAGCATCGGGTACAGTTTTGCTCTGGTCATTTTTGCTTTTTTCCTTGTCTTCGCTATGTGCTGCTGCCACGTAAGGCTTTTTTCCATATCCACGCCCAGGTACGTGACCTTGTTGCTCCACGGTATCTGTTCATTTTTGATCACCAGTTGGTTTTCGATCCTGATTTTTCTTCTCCGTTTGAAGACGATGGCCTGGGTCTTCTCCGGGTTTATGTCTATTTTCCATTTCGAAAACCATTTCTCCAGATCTGTGATCTCCTGTTGCAGATACCTGACCAGAATTGTCCCGTTCCAGGATCTAGCCAGTATTGCCGTATCGTCGGCGTATAGTGCCAGTTGTGTTTGTTCTGTCCTAGGTGGGTCTGACACGTAGATATTGTACAGGAACGGGGATAGTACCGCTCCTTGAGGTACTCCTGCTTCTATTACCCTGTACGTAGAATGATGTCGATCCAGTTTGGTCCGGAATGTCCTGTTTCGGAGAAAGGTTCCGACGAGTTTGACCAGCGAGATTTTGAATCCCGCGTCTATCATCTTTACCAATAGGCCGTTGTGCCAAACTCTATCGAATGCCTTTGCTATGTCCAACAGTACTGCTCCTGCAGCCTGTTTCCTGTTGAAGCTCTCCGTGATGTATTCTGTCATTCTCAGCACCTGGAGTTCTGTGGAATGCTGCTTTCTGAACCCAAACTGTTCGTCGGGGATGGTTTTTAAGCCTTCCTCGCATTCTCTTAGCCTCTTCAAAATGACTCTTTCCACGACTTTTCCCATGTGTGGCAGGAGACTTATCGGTCTGTAGTTCTGTGGAAGGAGGTGATTTTTTCCTGGTTTGGGCAGCAGGATGATATCGGCCTTCTTCCAGTTCTCCGGGAAGTGCCGTAGCCTCAGGACCGCATTGGCGATGTTCACCAATGCGGCTACCCCTCGTACTGGCAACTTCTTAAGAATCTGGTTTCCGATCTGATCGCATCCGGGTGCTTTTCTTACTTTCAGGTGCTGTATAATCTCCTTTATTTCGTTTGGCGTTACGTGTCTTATTATTTCCTGATCTTCCATGTTTTCCATTTGTCTGACGCGTCTGTCGACTTCTTCTTCCCAGTCTGCGGCGTCTTCATCCTCAATTTCGTTTTCTCGAAATTGTTTCTCCAAGCTGTCAGCAAAGGCCTCTGCTTTATCATGTGTAGTGTACACGATTCCCCGTTCTCCTTGGATGGGAGGAATCGGTTTCCTCTTTGATTTCATCGCCTTGAGCGTTTTCCACATGCTCCTGTCCTGTGGGTTAAGGGATTCCAGGTGCTCCTGCCACTGTTTTTCCCTGACTTCCTGCAACGCCGCTTTAATCCTTCTATTCAGTTGATTCAGAGCATTTTTGTCGGCCGGGGCATTTGTCCTAAATGCCTTTTTCTTGGCTCGTCTCCTTTGCTGAATCAGCTGTTTGGTTTCCTCCGGAATTTTGTCCAAGTAATCCCTTATCCTCCGTTTCTTGGTGATTTTCGAGCTCGCGTTTAGGGCTGTTCTTATGTCCTTCTCCAGAGTTGAAACCGCCTCTTCGATTTCAACTACATTTTCAATTCTGTTAATGACAGATATTTCTCTTTGTAAAGTTGTTTTGAACAGGCCCCAATTTGTCCTTTTGAGCTCGATCGTGTCCTCTACCGGTGGTCCGTTTCCCAATAAAACTCGGATTGGATTGTGATCGGAGGATCCTTCCTGTAGAACTTCCATTTCTACTCCCATGGCTAGATCCCTAATTAGCATGATGTCCAAGACGTCGTTCGTTCCCACAGTTGCCATGTGTGTAGGCTCTTCCGTTGCCATTACACGCACGTCTTCTCTCTTTTCTAGAAAGTATTCTAGTTGCCTGCCGTTTCTATTTCTAATTCTGCTATGCCAGTCTGGAGACTTCGCATTAAAATCCCCGATGGCTATGTGTTGTCCTCTTTGTTTCTTAAAGAGAACTTTATCCAGGTCGTTTTGCAAGAGCCCTAGGTTCGGTGGGTGATAGCAGGAGGCAATTCTTAGTCTCCTCCTGGCAGTAATGACCTCTACTGCTATAGCTTCAGTTCTTTCCGTTTCTATTGGCGGCAACTGGACGTGCTGAATGTTGGTCTTGACGAGAAGTGCTGTTCCTCCGTGTGCCACTTCTCCTTGATTTTCTTTGTCCTTCCTATATGTTTGGTATCCTGGGATCCTGAAGTCTTCCATAGGTCGTAGCCTCGTCTCCTGGATGGCTACTATATCGGGGTTTTGACGTTGTAACAGCTCCTGCAGCTCTGATTTACGCCCCTTAATACCATTGATGTTCCATGATATTATCTGCAGTGCTGAAGGTTTTGGATGTGCTTCCATTAACCTTGTATTTTTGGAAGATTGGCGAAGAATGCACTCATTGCTGAGTACATCATCTGCATCTGTTTTAGGGCCTGCTGAAAGTCAACAGGCTCTTCGTTTTTGGGGGCATTTTTCGCTGTTTTTGCCGCTGCAGCGTAGCTAGTTCCTGGCTTGAACGGTGGTGGAATTGGGGCTTCCTTCATTGCCGTTTTCTTTTCTGTCTTCCTTGGAGTTTCCTTGGTAGGTTTGGTTGGTTGAGGGACTTTTTTTACATCCCCTGTAGCTGGCAGGGTGGGGTCCTCCACAATTTACGCACTTGGCTGGTACGTTCTTGGCTTTCTTGCAGTCCCCTGTATGGTGGTCTTCTCCGCACTTTACGCATTTTGGTGCAACCGTGCAGAATCGCTGAGAGTGTCCAAATTGCTGGCAACGGTGACATTGCGCCGGTCCAGGTTGTTGCCTTTGAGCCTCTACTCTCACGCTGAGATCGCAGCATCTAATTATGGCGAAAATTTTTTGTTTGTCTTCAGGGTTGACTTGGACAAGCATCAGGGGCAAAATCCTCTTGTCTACTCTGCTCTTCATCCTCTGTACTGAGCATGTTTGGATTCCTTGCTCTAGCAGATCTCGCTTTACTTCTTCCTCCGTTACGTTTTGCGGAAGAAGTCCTAGCACTGCCCGGATTTTCTTTTCCTCTGGCAGGCTGTAAGTGTGGAATTCCTTACGGTCTTCTTTAAGGAGCCTGGTTATTGCTCGATAATCCTCTGCAGAGTTTGGGGTTATTGCCACTCCCTTTCCTGTCATCTTTGCCTTATTGTAGACAATCCTTCTTGACCGTAGTCTGTTGCTGACGGCGGTCCAGTCCTCTGCATTTCTCAATACAATGGGGGGGATTCTCTTGTCCCATTGCCTTTCTTCCGTTTTGTCTTTCTGTTGTTGTTCCGTCTGTTGAGTAGGTCTTCTTTGCGCTTCTTCCCTTTTGCGCTCGTTTTCCTTCTTTTGTTCCTCCCATTGCTCTCTTTGGATCCGCTTCAGATCCAGTTCCCTCATTTCCTCGTCTGAATTTTCATTATCATCCAGCTCCGCTTCCGAATCTGACGTTTCGACTATCATCTTCTTCTTTTTCCTCTTAAGTTCCTCTCCATCTCTACTTTCCATCTTTTCCAATCGCTCTTCTAAACGTTTCAGCACCTCGAGAAGTTTCAGGTTTGTATTTTTAAGCTCTTCAATTTCCTTCGCTTTTTGAAGGTTATCTTCGCAGAGACGTCTATTTACCTCGAATAGAGTCTCTGGGGTGCGGTGGTATTTCTCAACCGTCCGCGCACCAGTCGAATTCGTCGGTCCATTCTGACCTAGTTCAGCCATTGCGAAGCTAAACTTGGCCCTAGTCAAAGGCCTATTATAGGAAAGCCTGTTCCTTCTTTGTAATAATCTGAAATTTTAAAGTATTAGCACCAAAAAGGAAAATAAATACCTTAAAGGCACTCTGTGTTGAGAAACACAAAAATGCACTGTCGTCACTCCTATTGGTCCAGTCTCTCAATCAACACAAGCATAGATATCGGCCTAGCCTGCAAAAGCGTAGGCCCAGACGCTCGGCGCGCTAAAAGCGGCAATCAGTGCAGCGGTCGCGTACAAGGACGCTCGCCGACTTAATTGCTTCTTTCAACACTAAACACAAGCCGTCTGACCTCGATTTGTCGCTAACGGTTTTCTTTGTCGGTGCGTCGTTATCGTCGCGGAGCTGCACAGACACATCTGATCACTTCCACGTCCGAAATCGAACTCACTAAAACAGGCAGAAACGAGCGAAATCGGTCAGAAACGATCGTTTCATCAAGGAATTTGCTCAAATCGGCCACAATTGTCTATTTTGGATGGAAACAGTACCAAATGGATGAAAACGTGCCAAAATGACTAAAACAGGCAGAAACGAGCGAAATCGGTCAGAAACGATCGTTTCATCAAGGAATTTGCTCAAATCGGCCACATTTGTCTATTTTGGATGGAAACAGTACCAAATGGATGAAAACGTGCCAAAATGACTAAAACAGGCAGAAACGAGCGAAATCGGTCAGAAACGATCGTTTCCTCAAGGAATTTGCTCAAACCGACCGATTTGGCTTATTTCGGCCAAATCTGTCTATTTTGGATGGAAACAGAACCAAATGGATGAAAACGTGCCAAAATGACTAAAACAGGCAGAAACGAGCGAAATCGGTCAGAAACGATTGCTTCATCAAGGAATTTGCTCAAATCGGCCACATTTGTCTATTTTGGATGGAAACAGTACCAAATGGATGAAAACGTGCCAAAATGACTAAAACAGGCAGAAACGAGCGAAATCGGTCAGAAACGATCGTGTCATCAAGGAATTTGCTCAAATCGACCGATTTGGCTTATTTCGGCCAAATCTGCCTATTTTGGATGGAAACAGTACCAAATGGATGAAAACGTGCCAAAATGACTAAAACAGGCAGAAACGAGCGAAATCGGTCAGAAACGATTGCTTCATCAAGGAATTTGCTCAAATCGGCCACATTTGTCTATTTTGGATGGAAACAGTACCAAATGGATGAAAACGTGCCAAAATGACTAAAACAGGCAGAAACGAGCGAAATCGGTCAGAAACGATCGTTTCCTCAAGGAATTTGCTCAAATCGACCGATTTGGCTTATTTCGGCCAAATCTGTCTATTTTGGATGGAAACAGAACCAAATGGATGAAAACGTGCCAAAATGACTAAAACAGGCAGAAACGAGCGAAATCGGTCAGAAACGATTGCTTCATCAAGGAATTTGCTCAAATCGGCCACAATTGTCTATTTTGGATGGAAACAGTACCAAATGGATGAAAACGTGCCAAAATGACTAAAACAGGCAGAAACGAGCGAAATCGGTCAGAAACGATCGTTTCATCAAGGAATTTGCTCAAATCGGCCACATTTGTCTATTTTGGATGGAAACAGTACCAAATGGATGAAAACGTGCCAAAATGACTAAAACAGGCAGAAACGAGCGAAATCGGTCAGAAACGATTGTTTCATTATGGAATTTGCTCAAATTGGCCACATTTGTCTATTTTGGATGGAAACAGTACCAAATGGATGAAAACGTGCCAAAATGACTAAAACAGGCAGAAACGAGCGAAATCGGTCAGAAACGATTGTTTCATCAAGGAATTTGCTCAAATCGACCGATTTGGCTTATTTCGGCCAAATCTGTCTACTTTGGATGGAAACAGTACCAAATGGATGAAAACGTGCCAAAATGACTAAAACAGGCAGAAACGAGCGAAATCGGTCAGAAACGATCGTTTCATCAAGGAATTTGCTCAAATCGGCCACATTTGTCTATTTTGGATGGAAACAGTACCAAATGGATGAAAACGTGCCAAAATGACTAAAACAGGCAGAAACGAGCGAAATCGGTCAGAAACGATTGTTTCATTATGGAATTTGCTCAAATTGGCCACATTTGTCTATTTTGGATGGAAACAGTACCAAATGGATGAAAACGTGCCAAAATGACTAAAACAGGCAGAAACGAGCGAAGTCGGTCAGAAACGATCGTTTCCTCAAGGAATTTGCTCAAATCGACCGATTTGGCTTATTTCGGCCAAATCTGTCTATTTTGGATGGAAACAGAACCAAATGGATGAAAACGTGCCAAAATGACTAAAACAGGCAGAAACGAGCGAAATCGGTCAGAAACGATCGTTTCATCAAGGAATTTGCTCAAATCGGCCACAATTGTCTATTTTGGATGGAAACAGTACCAAATGGATGAAAACGTGCCAAAATGACTAAAACAGGCAGAAACGAGCGAAATCGGTCAGAAACGATCGTTTCATCAAGGAATTTGCTCAAATCGGCCACATTTGTCTATTTTGGATGGAAACAGTACCAAATGGATGAAAACGTGCCAAAATGACTAAAACAGGCAGAAACGAGCGAAATCGGTCAGAAACGATCGCTTCCTCAAGGAATTTGCTCAAATCGACCGATTTGGCTTATTTCGGCCAAATCTGTCTACTTTGGATGGAAACAGAACCAAATGGATGAAAACGTGCCAAAATGACTAAAACAGGCAGAAACGAGCGAAATCGGTCAGAAACGATTGCTTCATCAAGGAATTTGCTCAAATCGGCCACATTTGTCTATTTTGGATGGAAACAGTACCAAATGGATGAAAACGTGCCAAAATGACTAAAACAGGCAGAAACGAGCGAAATCGGTCAGAAACGATCGCTTCCTCAAGGAATTTGCTCAAATCGACCGATTTGGCTTATTTCGGCCAAATCTGTCTACTTTGGATGGAAACAGAACCAAATGGATGAAAACGTGCCAAAATGACTAAAACAGGCAGAAACGAGCGAAATCGGTCAGAAACGATCGTTTCCTCAAGGAATTTGCTCAAATCGACCGATTTGGCTTATTTCGGCCAAATCTGTCTATTTTGGATGGAAACAGAACCAAATGGATGAAAACGTGCCAAAATGACTAAAACAGGCAGAAACGAGCGAAATCGGTCAGAAACGATTGCTTCATCAAGGAATTTGCTCAAATCGGCCACATTTGTCTATTTTGGATGGAAACAGTACCAAATGGATGAAAACGTGCCAAAATGACTAAAACAGGCAGAAACGAGCGAAATCGGTCAGAAACGATCGTGTCATCAAGGAATTTGCTCAAATCGACCGATTTGGCTTATTTCGGCCAAATCTGCCTATTTTGGATGGAAACAGTACCAAATGGATGAAAACGTGCCAAAATGACTAAAACAGGCAGAAACGAGCGAAATCGGTCAGAAACGATTGCTTCATCAAGGAATTTGCTCAAATCGGCCACATTTGTCTATTTTGGATGGAAACAGTACCAAATGGATGAAAACGTGCCAAAATGACTAAAACAGGCAGAAACGAGCGAAATCGGTCAGAAACGATCGTTTCCTCAAGGAATTTGCTCAAATCGACCGATTTGGCTTATTTCGGCCAAATCTGTCTATTTTGGATGGAAACAGAACCAAATGGATGAAAACGTGCCAAAATGACTAAAACAGGCAGAAACGAGCGAAATCGGTCAGAAACGATTGCTTCATCAAGGAATTTGCTCAAATCGGCCACAATTGTCTATTTTGGATGGAAACAGTACCAAATGGATGAAAACGTGCCAAAATGACTAAAACAGGCAGAAACGAGCGAAATCGGTCAGAAACGATCGTTTCATCAAGGAATTTGCTCAAATCGGCCACATTTGTCTATTTTGGATGGAAACAGTACCAAATGGATGAAAACGTGCCAAAATGACTAAAACAGGCAGAAACGAGCGAAATCGGTCAGAAACGATTGTTTCATCAAGGAATTTGCTCAAATCGACCGATTTGGCTTATTTCGGCCAAATCTGTCTACTTTGGATGGAAACAGTACCAAATGGATGAAAACGTGCCAAAATGACTAAAACAGGCAGAAACGAGCGAAATCGGTCAGAAACGATTGTTTCATTATGGAATTTGCTCAAATTGGCCACATTTGTCTATTTTGGATGGAAACAGTACCAAATGGATGAAAACGTGCCAAAATGACTAAAACAGGCAGAAACGAGCGAAGTCGGTCAGAAACGATCGTTTCCTCAAGGAATTTGCTCAATTCGACCGATTTGGCTTATTTCGGCCAAATCTGTCTATTTTGGATGGAAACAGAACCAAATGGATGAAAACGTGCCAAAATGACTAAAACAGGCAGAAACGAGCGAAATCGGTCAGAAACGATTGTTTCATCAAGGAATTTGCTCAAATCGGCCACATTTGTCTATTTTGGATGGAAACAGTACCAAATGGATGAAAACGTGCCAAAATGACTAAAACAGACAGAAACGAGCGAAATCGGTCAGAAACGATTGTTTCGTCAAGGAATTTGCTCAAATCGGCCACATTTGTCTATTTTGGATGGAAACAGTACCAAATGGATGAAAACGTGCCAAAATAACTAAAACAGGCAGAAACGAGCGAAATCGTTCAGAAACGATCGTTTCATCAAGGAATTTGCTCAAATCGACCGATTTGGCTTATTTCGGCCAAATCTGTCTACTTTGGATGGAAACAGAACCAAATGGATGAAAACGTGCCAAAATGACTAAAACAGGCAGAAACGAGCGAAATCGGTCAGAAACGATCGTTTCATCAAGGAATTTGCTCAAATCGACCGATTTGGCTTATTTCGGCCAAATCCGTCTATTTTGAATGGAAACAGAACCAAATGGATGAAAACGTGCCAAAATAACTAAAACAGGCAGAAACGAGCGAAATCGGTCAGAAACGATCGTTTCCTCAAGGAATTTGCTCAAATCGACCGATTTGGCTTATTTCGGCCAAATCTGTCTACTTTGGATGGAAACAGTACCAAATGGATGAAAACGTGCCAAAATGACTAAAACAGGCAGAAACGAGCGAAATCGGTCAGAAACGATCGTTTCATCACGGAATTTGCTCAAATCGGCCACATTTGTCTATTTTGGATGGAAACAGTACCAAATGGATGAAAACGTGCCAAAATGACTAACACAGGCAGAAACGAGCGAAATCGGTCAGAAACGATTGTTTCATCAAGGAATTTGCTCAAATCGGCCACATTTGTCTATTTTGGATGGAAACAGTACCAAATGGATGAAAACGTGCCAAAATGACTAAAACAGGCAGAAACGAGCGAAATCGTTCAGAAACGATCGTTTCATCAAGGAATTTGCTCAAATCGGCCACATTTGTCTATTTTGGATGGAAACAGTACCAAATGGATGAAAACGTGCCAAAATAACTAAAACAGGCAGAAACGAGCGAAATCGTTCAGAAACGATCGTTTCATCAAGGAATTTGCTCAAATCGACCGATTTGGCTTATTTCGGCCAAATCTGTCTACTTTGGATAGAAACAGTACCAAATGGATGAAAACGTGCCAAAATAACTAAAACAGGCAGAAACGAGCGAAATCGGTCAGAAACGATCGTTTCCTCAAGGAATTTGCTCAAATCGACCGATTTGGCTTATTTCGGCCAAATCTGTCTACTTTGGATGGAAACAGAACCAAATGGATGAAAACGTGCCAAAATGACTAAAACAGGCAGAAACGAGCGAAATCGGTCAGAAACGATCGTTTTATCAAGGAATTTGCTCAAATCGACCGATTTGGCTTATTTCGGCCAAATCTGTCTACTTTGGATGGAAACAGTACCAAATGGATGAAAACGTGCCAAAATGACTAAAACAGGCAGAAACGAGCGAAATCGGTCAGAAACGATTGTTTCATCAAGGAATTTGCTCAAATCGGCCACAATTGTCTATTTTGGATGGAAACAGTACCAAATGGATGAAAACGTGCCAAAATGACTAAAACAGGCAGAAACGAGCGAAATCGGTCAGAAACGATTGTTTCGTCAAGGAATTTGCTCAAATCGGCCACATTTGTCTATTTTGGATAGAAACAGTACCAAATGGATGAAAACGTGCCAAAATGACTAAAACAGGCAGAAACGAGCGAAATCGGTCAGAAACGATTGCTTCATCAAGGAATTTGCTCAAATCGGCCACAATTGTCTATTTTGGATGGAAACAGTACCAAATGGATGAAAACGTGCCAAAATGACTAAAACAGGCAGAAACGAGCGAAATCGGTCAGAAACGATCGTTTCATCAAGGAATTTGCTCAAATCGGCCACATTTGTCTATTTTGGATTGAAACAGTACCAAATGGATGAAAACGTGCCAAAATGACTAAAACAGGCAGAAACGAGCGAAATCGGTCAGAAACGATTGTTTCATTATGGAATTTGCTCAAATTGGCCACATTTGTCTATTTTGGATGGAAACAGTACCAAATGGATGAAAACGTGCCAAAATGACTAAAACAGGCAGAAACGAGCGAAGTCGGTCAGAAACGATCGTTTCCTCAAGGAATTTGCTCAAATCGACCGATTTGGCTTATTTCGGCCAAATCTGTCTATTTTGGATGGAAACAGAACCAAATGGATGAAAACGTGCCAAAATGACTAAAACAGGCAGAAACGAGCGAAATCGGTCAGAAACGATTGTTTCATCAAGGAATTTGCTCAAATCGGCCACATTTGTCTATTTTGGATGGAAACAGAACCAAATGGATGAAAACGTGCCAAAATGACTAAAACAGGCAGAAACGAGCGAAATCGGTCAGAAACGATTGCTTCATCAAGGAATTTGCTCAAATCGGCCACAATTGTCTATTTTGGATGGAAACAGTACCAAATGGATGAAAACGTGCCAAAATGACTAAAACAGGCAGAAACGAGCGAAATCGGTCAGAAACGATCGTTTCCTCAAGGAATTTGCTCAAATCGACCGATTTGGCTTATTTCGGCCAAATCTGTCTATTTTGGATGGAAACAGAACCAAATGGATGAAAACGTGCCAAAATGACTAAAACAGGCAGAAACGAGCGAAATCA